>NW_017307491.1:199148-218253 GCF_000935625.1 Nanorana parkeri | reverse complement strand
CCCCCCCCCCCCAATACATAAATATGTAAACATAAATTATGTACATGTATTAAAATAGTAAAAAATACTATCATTAAGCACATTTCATAAAGAACCAATTAAATACGTAACTATATAAACATAGACAAATATACTTGTTGAAAAACGAACAAACTGTGAAGATGCTGAACAAGTGTGTGCAAATACAAAATGCAAAGTGTATTGCATCCATTTGTGCTAGTGACATAACATTATAGTGCAATAACAAATAGCTATTGTGCAATCTCAGTCCACTGTGTTTTCCACCAAAAAACTCCAGATATCCTTCGTGCCATGAACAAAATTGGATAGACTCACTGGAAGGTGTTGACCACTAAAAACTATGATTATGATTAAGTCATACAAGGCTAGTATTTCTTGCTATTACTCCTCATCAAGCACCAGTCTCCACGTTATCCCGGCTTTGTCAGTGCTCCAAACAGCAAAAATCATTACTCCTTTTTACTCGCCTATTCAATTTCCTTATGGCTCCGATCTTTCCTCTAGTAGCTCATAAAAAGAGGAAACCACAGAAGCCACAGATGGTGAAGCATGTAATAAAAGTTTTATTAAAATAGTTAAGAAATACATTCACAAATCATAAACAGCCTTAAATGGCTTGCACGCTCATTTCAGTACAATTCTACTCCTCAGAGCAGACCTCATAGCTCTCTGTGTCCATTGTGCTCAAGTATATGTGATGTCAGCATGTGCTCCGTCTCCTCTACGCGGTTCATCATAAGACTTCCTACATGCAGGTGTCATCCCGTTCCCTTATATTCCCTGCTAAAATCACGTTGCTAAATACATATATTAAAGCCCATTTCCACCTTTGTAAGTGATGAGCATTTTTTTGTGGCAATGTAGAGGTGCAGTAATGATGTATATGTTTGTACATTTTCATGACTTGCTTTTCTGGGTTTCCTAATTTTTGATGGACTTTATAGTAGGCATGAGTCCTACATTTTCTCCACAGGAAAACTCAGTCTAACACTGGGGTCAGATTGTAAAGCAGCTGACCCCCTCCCTGTAAGTTATAACAGGATAACTGCACACCAATTCTGCTTTTCCAGATCAAAATACTTTGTCCAGGGGGGGTTGCCACTATGAATACTAGTGAATAGGGGGAGAGCACTCAGAGAGAAAGTGTTGATTTACACAGTCCGCTTACAAAGTACAGAGGTGGCCAGTTCAAAACGAGCCACGAGGAGATGAAAAGGACAAAAACAAGTTTCTGTGTTCATATACAGCAACTGCATATGCCTGCTTTATGTTCACTCATTGTACATTGCTGGCATGTTTTTTTAAAAATACCTCCGCAAAGGTGGAAATTTGCTTTAAAGTGACAAACTCAGGAATTAAACCTTAAAAATACATTCAAGTACTTTAACTATTAACTATAATGTTTTTTTATGTGTGTATAACTCGGCTCTAGGTCCTCAAATCATCGCTTTCTTCATACTGACACTGACCTTCCTTCTGAAGGGTGGCTAATTTTGTTCCCCATGATCCCTGTGTGTGCGTAAAGTAGCCACCGCTCCAAGCTCGCTCCCGTTATAGACTACAATCTCACGTTTAGTTTACTTATTTGTAGGGAGATTGTAGTCTTATCACGGGAGGGACTTCTAGAATTTGGGTACTTACCTGTAGCAGGCAACATGGCTGATTCCAGGTTTTTCTCAGCACCTTTATAAAGTTAAGTGATCTTTACTTTTAGAAAATAAAGACCATAAACGCTGTGTTGCTATCACCAGTAGCAACCAAAGAAACTAAATGAATCAGTGAAAAAGCAATTAATGATAACGTTGTAGCCATGTGAATGATATATACTTTGTATGGTATTAACAAATTGTAAACATTGTGGCACTATCACCAATAGCAGCCAGAAAAACTAAACAAATAGTGAAATAACAATTAGTGATAACAACCATATAACCATGAGAATGATATACTTTCTAAGGTATCAGTGAATATATCAATAATGAAACCTTAGTATTGTGCAAACTATTCCAAAATTCTAAATAGCATCCAAATAGACCAACCAGTTCATGTGGGTGCTGTATAATCGGTTCCAAAAATGGTGAATGATGTTATGTGCTCCAAGTAAAACAACAATTCTTTGTAAAATATTAGTGTTAAATCTGTGTTTATTTAAAACAACTTTTACAGACGAGTCAAGACAGTACCATACAGAACGAAAACAATAGCCCTTTCTCCTCTGGGTGATAACTCAATCAATATTGGATGAAAACTGCAACAGCAAAAACTTCCATAACCTGTAATGGGATCGAGCTCTGAGACCAATTAGTCCACACACAAAAATTACTCAACAGAACGCAGAAGAGCAAGCCTATCGAATCATTTAAAACCTGAGGATCCAGAAAAGGGGGAAAGAGGGAGAGAGGAAAGAAAAGAATGCCAGAAAAAGGAAAAGAAAAGGAAAGTACAAGAGAATCAGAGTGGGGGTCCCTAGGGGAGAAGAGAGAAAAACATGTAGTGTGCCCTTTGGGAGTGTAAGCAACAGCACAATAAGTGGAGGCCAAGATTGGTTTATAAACAGTTTCTGAGAGTGACTAGAGGTAGAAAAATGTATTCATACAGCCCAGAGCGCATAAAAAGCCTCATATCGGTCAGCTGCAACGGCCAATATCTCTTCTATGTGCATAATGTCATTCATAATATTAACCCAATGGGAATGGGATGGAACCACTGTAGTCTTCCATAAAAAAGGAATAATGTGAGGAGCAGCTGAAAAAATAAAATGGAGAATAGAGCGTTTCTGCCCCTTTCCGGATCCCGGGAAAATCTACTAAAGGCCAATTTCTGGAGAGGGTGCAATAATCCTACCATGGAGCTCAGAGCCAATCTCATAAAATGTTTGCCAAAAAAGCTGAAGCAAAGGATAGTTCCAACAAATGTGCAGGTAAGTTCCCCTCTCTCTCTCTCTCTCTCTCTCTCTCTCTCATATCTCCAACAGAGATACGGGATCTCTATACCAACAAGATAACATTTTATAATGTTTCTCTTGTGTATAACAGGACATGGATGACTGTGAGTATTATGAAAATAGGAATCCCATTCCTCTGCAGAGAGATGTTTACCTAAATCTCTATGCCAAATCTGTGCAGACCAACGGTTTCCCCCGGTAGAAAGAAGCTTATAAATAGAGTCTGTATGATGGGAGAGATCAGATTGCACACACAGCTGCTCAAACGCCGTAAGAGATCTAACGAGTGAGCCCAGAGTCCGCAAAGTTTTAGCAAAGCAGATAGTTTTGCCGACATCAGCCAATTACCGCGACCAGGAGGTTCGGTAGTCAGGTATTTAAACTGCCCTGTAGTAGCATCCACAAAGTCTTTAGCATGGGGCCAGTGAGAACGTTCATAACCCCCCAAATACCCATCTCGGATACCTATGGGTAGAGACGGATTGTCAATTAACGTTATCATGGGGCCAGGGCAGGAGGACAAATTATAGCAGAGAACAGACCTTTAAAGAGTCAAAGGCAAAAGACCAGCATATCGGATAGACGAGGAAGGCAACCACGGAATGGAGCGTAGGTCTAACGGCTACATCGATTGTTCCACAACTACCGACCTCGGTGATCTAATACACCAAAAGATTTGTATCTACAAAGGATACGGTAACGGAGGCACGAAAGGCCCCCCCTCCAAATGGATCGGATGCATGAGGAGCGCAACATTAGGGAGAAACAATTAGACTGGTTGATCGGAATCATTTAGAATAATTAAAGCAGCTTAGGTAGGATGTCCATTTTAAGGACATGCAGCTTACCGAAACCACAAAATGCGTAATGAAGTCCATCCCTCGAGGTCTTTACGAAGCAGGTTTAACATTGGAATATAGTTACATTAAGTATGATAATTTAGAGGGAATACAAACTCCTAGGTACAGAATACATTGGGATTTCTACTAAAAAGGAAAATTTCGCAGGAGGGTGGAAAGATCTGAAGTAGTAAGAAAAATGTTCAGGGCCTCTGTTTTCTGTACATTCAGTTTAAAGCTACTCAGGTCGCTAAAACAGGCAAACTCTGCAAACAAAGATGGCAAACTAACATGTGGCTGACAGCTATAAAGGAGCAGATCATCAACTGGGGATCGTCCTTTCAGAAGATGATCGACGCAAAAGTTTGTGCTTTACGCATAAACTCAGTATGTCCTCCTATGCACAGGAACGGAATTTCAAATTGTTGACCAGGTGGTACAGATCACCGGTCAGGATGCATAAAATTAGCTCACTAAACCCGGACACCTGTTGGAGATGTCAGGCTGAGATAGGTACACTGACGCACATCTGGTGGAGCTGCCCCATGCTTCTGCCCTTTTGGCAAACCGTCTCACATGTTTACTCACGAGTGGTCTCTAACGAAGTCATCATCACACCTAAAATGGCGCTGCTATCCATCTTTCCGGGTTCCATCTCTAAAGTAAAGAAATCATTGCTGTCCGCACTTTGATTCCCCGTTATTGGAACTCCTCAGTCGTGCCCTCAGTGTCGGAGTGCACAGTGGAGCTGTGCAGGCTGATGAGATCTGTATTTCCCTTTTCCGCCTTCTTTCATGTTTTGTCTGCTGTCAGGTGTTGTTTGTGGCTCCTTGGGCCCTCCACGCTTGTGGGTACCTAGCCCCCAGATTGCTGTTCACTACGTATCCCACGATCCTATGCAGGGGCATACACCCTTTTATACTTCGTTCACTGTTCTGCTGAATGTTAATTGCCCAAGGAATGTGAGATAGATGTTTTATCTCTTGTTGTTTGTGTTCTCTGTTTATGTATCCTACAAGGATGTTTATGTGCAAAATCTTTCAATAAAAACAATTTCTGTAAAAAGGAGCAGATCATCGACATATAGAGAAAAGCTTATAATGGTCTCTTTGTAAAATATTAAAACATCACATGTTCCTCTGGTGGTTGGTGGTACAATCCATTTAGAAGAGTGTTGCTTGAAAAAAGAACATATACCAGAACCATAGTGCCCTCTGTCTTTTATAAAACACTTTATTAAATTAAAACAAAAAAATGGCCACTCAAATTAAAATGCGTATATAAATGCACATAAATTGTGTTTTAACACCCCAGAGCCACAAGCTGGGAGTTCCCAGCACCATTCTCTTATACTGTATCTAGTTTCACAATAATAAATGTATTATCTGTCGTGGTTGAATACATTTTGACGTTTGTTTCAATTTAAAGAAAAGTAGCTTTATTACTTTAACATTTTCATATGTGTGCATTGAAATAACATGTTTATTACAAATAAGAGTTATTGA
Source organism: Nanorana parkeri (assembly GCF_000935625.1). Lineage (NCBI taxonomy): Eukaryota > Metazoa > Chordata > Amphibia > Anura > Dicroglossidae > Nanorana > Nanorana parkeri. The sequence continues at coordinate 212,944 of NW_017307491.1, read as the reverse complement.
ACCAATTTTAAGAAAACAAAAACAAGCACTGGCCGCAACGTAGTGAAAGATCTGACCGCAAAAAGAAAAATAGTTGTGTGAAAAAGTGTTGGCTCCCTTCCTGATTTTTCATTGTTTTGCACGTTTGTCACACTTTAATGTTTCAGATCATCAAACAAATTTAAATATTAGTCAAAGATAAACACCAGTAAACACAACATGCAGTTTTTAAAGTAAGGTTTTTATTATTAAGGGAAAACAAAAATCCAAACCCACATGGCCCTGTGTGAAAAAGTGTTTGCCCCCTAAACCTAATAACTGGTTGGGCCACCCTTAGCAGCAAGAACTGCAATCAAGCGTTTGTGATAACTTGCAATGAGTCTGCTACAGCGCTATGCAGGAATTTAGGTCCACTCATCTTTGCAGATTCTGTCTTTTATAAAACACTTTATTAAATTAAAACAAAAAAATGGCCACTCAAATTAAAATGCGTATATAAATGCACATAAATTGTGTTTTAACACCCCAGAGCCACAAGCTGGGAGTTCCCAGCACCATTCTCTTATACTGTATCTAGTTTCACAATAATAAATGTATTATCTGTCGTGGTTGAATACATTTTGACGTTTGTTTCAATTTAAAGAAAAGTAGCTTTATTACTTTAACATTTTCATATGTGTGCATTGAAATAACATGTTTATTACAAATAAGAGTTATTGAACCAATTTTAAGAAAACAAAAACAAGCACTGGCCGCAACGTAGTGAAAGATCTGACCGCAAAAAGAAAAATAGTTGTGTGAAAAAGTGTTGGCTCCCTTCCTGATTTTTCATTGTTTTGCACGTTTGTCACACTTTAATGTTTCAGATCATCAAACAAATTTAAATATTAGTCAAAGATAAACACCAGTAAACACAACATGCAGTTTTTAAAGTAAGGTTTTTATTATTAAGGGAAAACAAAAATCCAAACCCACATGGCCCTGTGTGAAAAAGTGTTTGCCCCCTAAACCTAATAACTGGTTGGGCCACCCTTAGCAGCAAGAACTGCAATCAAGCGTTTGTGATAACTTGCAATGAGTCTGCTACAGCGCTATGCAGGAATTTAGGTCCACTCATCTTTGCAGAATTGTTGTAATTCAGCTACATTGGAAGGTTTTCGAGCATGATCCACCTTTTTAAGGTCATGCCACAGCATCTCAATAGGATTCAGGTCAGGACTTTGACTAGGCCACTCCCAATCTTCATTTTGCTTTTCTTCAGCCATTCCGAGGTGGACTTGCTGGTGTGTTTTGGATCATTGTCCTGCTGCAGAACCCAAGTTTGCTTCAGCTTGAGGTCGCCAACAGATGGCCGCACATTATGCTTCAGGTTTTTTGGTAGACAGCAGAATTCATGGTTCCATTTATCACAGCAAGTCTTCCAGGTCCTGAAGCAGCAAAACAGCCCCAGACCATCACAGTACCACCACCATATTTTACTGTTGGTATGATGTTCTTTTTCTGAAATGCGGTGTTACTCTTACGACAGATGTAATGGGACATACACCTTCCAAAAAGTTCAACGTTTGTCTCGTCAGTCCACAGAGTATTTTCCCAAAAGTCTTGGGGATCATCAAGATGTTTTCTGGCATAACGCAGACGAGCTTTTATGTTCTTTTTGCTCAGCAGTAGTTTTCGTCTTGGAACTCTGCCATGCAGGCCATTTTTGCCCAGTCTCTTTCTTATGGTGGAGTTATGAACACTGACCTGAACTGAGGCAAGTGAGGTCTGCAGTTCTTTGGATGTTGTTGTGGGGTCTTTTGTGACCTCTTGGATGAGTCGTCGCTGCGCTCTTGGGGCCATTTTGGTTGGCCGCCCACTCCTGGGAAGGTTCACCACTGTTCCATGTTTTCGCCATTTGTAGGTAATGGCTCTTACTGTGGTTCGCTGGAGTCCCAAAGCTTTAGAAATGGCTTTATAACTTTTTCCAGACTGATAGATCTCAATTACTTTCTTTCTCATTTGTTCCTGGATTTCTTTGGTTCTCGGCATGATGTGTAGCTTTTGAGGATCTTTTGCTCTACTTCACTTTGTCAGTCAAGTCTTAAGGTGCCCACACACCTTGTGATAATCGCGGGAAATCCCGCGATCGTACGATTATCGCAAGGTGTGTGGAAGGCGTGCAACCGTTTTTACTGTACGGTCGCACGACTTTTATCTTGGGAACATGTTCGAAAACCTGCCGAGAATCGTACGATTGTCGGCTGGTGCGTGGCATGTTCGTAAGATAAATGCCGCACGGGCCGGTGTGCGCTAGCGCACACTGCCCGTTCAGCATTGCGGTCATTGGAAGCCCGCCCCTCAGCGGGGCGGGCTTGCGATTATCGCAGGTACGATCAGCCTGTCCAAAATGGGCAGATCGTACTTTTTTTTAATTACCTTAGGTCTGTGTCCAGCTTTATTTAAGTGATTTCTTGATTGGGAACAGGTGTGGCAGTAATCAGGCCTGGGTGTGGCTAGAGAAATTGAACTCAGGTGTGATAAACCAGAGTTAAGGTGCCCATACACCTTACGATTATCGTACGATAATCGTATGCGACAGACTTTTCGTACGACAATCATAACGTGTGAATAGAGTGCCCGACCAATAGTACTGTACAATCGTACGACTTTTGACGGTCAAGCATGTTTTGAAAACTTTGGTCGATCGTACGATGTTCGCATGGTTGGTGGCGTTTCCGTCCGTCATAAGTCGTACGATTAACACTGCGCAAACAAAAATAATTGCGGTCAATTACCGCAAGTCGTCCAGGTGTTTTTTTTAAACTACCGCTGATTGAACCTTGCGATAATCAGGGCAGGATGGGGCCGTCTTACGAAAATCGGACGACAGTTCGATCATTGGACGAAAAGCTAATCGTAAGGTGTATGGGCACCTTTAAGTTATGTTTTAACACTTTTTTTACACAGGGCCATGTGGGTTTGGATTTTGTTTTCCCTTAATAGAAACCTTCCTTTAAAAACTGCATGTTGTGTTATCTTTGACCTAATATTTAAATTTGTTTGATGATCTAAAACATTAAAGTGTGACAAACGTGCAAAACAAAGAAAAATCAGGAAGGGGGCCAACACTTTTTCACACAACTGTATATATGAAGTATTGCATATTTGGTTTGCTTGATATACTCTGTCATGTAAATAAAAGTGTTTATTTAGTGATGTTAAAGCGTATCTAAACCCAAAAGCAAAAGTGTGATGGTGATCCTGCAAATAACACTTTCTGTCCCTTTGTTTCTACACTAATTTCTCTGCTGCACCTATGGAAGGAGCCATGGTTGTCACACAGGCTGGACTTCAAACATGTCTGCCTTTGTTTGTCTCTATTACATGGTGAATTGATGGGACAAGCAGTTTACACAAGAAAGATAAAGATGTTTTTGTTTACTTTGGCTCACAGGGAGAGACCCTGCATTTCTAGCAAGCTCAACAGGTATTTTCTGTACTTGCTGAAAATGTTCTTAACCTGAAAAATGAAAATTGATGCAGCCATGACTTTTAAAGTGTATTTTCACTTTTGCAGCCAAATTGGGATAACACCAATTTTATTTGTTAAACGCGCCCAAACACATAGCATAGTTTAGGGGGGAAAAAATTGTAGCTCACCTTTTTTTATGTATACAATCTTTGTGCTACCTCCAGGACTGAGAAATCCTGCTTACTTCTTACTATCTGGGTGGGGGCTTTTAGGGGAGTTTAGTTTCAAAGAGTTAATCTCGTTTTTACCGGGCTGGCTTGTAAACTATATGAGTAGGACTTTCTGTACTAACAAAGGGTTAAATCCTGAAGACATTGAGAGGTATTTATCAAATCAGTAGCAGACAAAATCTGTATCAGTTGCCCGTGACAATCAGCTTCTCTGTTTAGTTTGTTCAGTTTAGATTTGAAAATGAAAGAGAAGCTGACTGGTTGCCATGCACAGCTGCTCCAGATTTTGTCTGCTCCAGTTCTGATAAATTCCCCCCATTGTATGTTAATGAGGGGGAACTTAGCATTTCCTAAGTCTTTCTGTTCAAAGTTTCCTGTTACTGAAATAAAGAGATATCTAAAAGGTAGGAAGCATTTTTTTAAATTATTTTTAGATATACTGTGTGAATAGGAATAGATGACAAACATATAATGGGGGTTTTTCTCAATTTTGACTGTAAAAGTAAAAATACACTTTAACCAAGACATTGAGTTAAAGACTGCCGTACGTATATATAAATCCTGGTCCTGAAGTGGTTATACAGTATATACAGTAGCAGCCATGATCTTGGTATCTTTCTTTTCAGCAGGCAATGCTCATTTTGTACAAGTGATCTAAGCGGCTGTAGAGCCGAATCACGTGTAGCGCCCTAAATTTGTTTTTAGGTTTGGATGCCTTTTAAGTGATTGAAACAGGAAGACAATGAGCTTGCCTCCACCAATAAACTTCTGTTATTGCTACAACATTATTTATTTTTGTGTCATTTCTTGTAGGGTGGAAAAGGAAGAATTGGAGTTGTGATAGCATCATATATGCACTTTACCAATGTTTCCCTAGGGTGAGTTAGAAAATATTTTGACAACTGATGTATTTTGCAAAAGTGGTAGACCCACTTATAAAATATGGAATTACTTAAAATTCCTTTTATGCCTTCTCACTAATGCATTTTTTTTTGTACTGTTCAGCAGGCAGGTAAAATCACCTGGGTGTATCCAGAATGGCATATATGCGTGTCCAAGATTCAGGATGTATGCAGATTTTTTCCACCAGAGGGAGTGGTGGGAGGCTGGAATGGTAGAGGTAATGAGCCCAGCTGAAGTAAGCTGGCTCATTAGGGCCTCTATAAGAACTCCCAGAATGCTCAGAGATTGGCTCCACCCTGGAACCAGTTTAATACCTGAAGAGACTGGGGAGCTTTCTGCTGACCTGTGTGGTGAAAAAGGGAAAACAAATCTTGTGTGGTGAGACACAGCCTGTGTGGCAGTTGATGTAATAGGGAGATAGGTGCTAGGGGCAGCACAAGGTTGCACCTAATGGGTAGTGAGGGATAGCGTGTGTATAGTAAGTGGCCAACAGGCCAGGATTTATTTTCATGTTTTGTTTGTTTTTGCTCAACTTTTCTTGTAGCTAGTTATGAATAAACTGTTTTGTGCGTTTCACCCGAAGCAATCCTTTTTTTGCGGTGGCTAATTTCTGTGATGTGAACCCATCCAGGGGGGCACACACACCCGCTGCCGATCTAACACTCTCACTATATTATAAGCCGAGGTACCTATAGCGATCGAGCGTCTCTATAGACGCTCGATCGCTTGTATTAGAAGATCGCCTGTCTTCTTTCTTGGAATCTATTAAACCTCATTTATCAACAACATTACACTAGCTTGATAAATCTGGTGCAAATATATTCCGTGCAAGTTCAAACACTCGCAATTGCTTTGATAAATTCCCCCCATTGTGTCTCCAGTTTTTGTGCTATATATGAGCAATATTGAAAAATCTTACTCTTGCAAAGGGGGAGTGGGGAGACCTCTGCACGAGCTGGAATCAGGTAAGTCAGGGGTCTCAAACTCAATTCACTCGGGGGCGGCTCAACAAATTTTTTTCTCTCATGGGGGCTGCTTGCCAAATTTCATACTTTAAAATAAAATGTAACTATATCCGGTTTGGTACTACAGACACCAAAATACACAAGAAGGCCACATTCATATCTGTAGGTTTAGGTGCGATTCAGGATTCCTGCATCAGAAACTTGCGTTTTCCTGCACCAGGAATCCCTGATGTGGCGTTTACAAGTGACAGCTGTCACTCATTCAAGTTAATGATCAGGTAACAGAAGTTGCATGTAATCGCCTGCAAACCGCAAGTAGTGGTATGTGATATTATTACATGCGGTTAGGAATCACTCTCCCTGGATGCACAATCATTGCGTCCAGGGAGAGTGATTGATTCCTTACCGCATGTATAAATGTCTCATGCTCTCTTCTGGCTGTCTCTTTTCCCTGTCTCTCCTCCCTCTCTTTTTCCTGGCTGCCTCACCACAGTTTATTTTTCCTGGCAGTCTCCCCTTGCTCTCTCCTCGTTCTCTCGACTGGCTGTCTCTTCATTCTCTCTTGGCTGTCTCTCCTCCCTGTCTCTCCTCACTCTCTTTCTCCTGGCTGTCTCACTACAGTTTCTTTCTCTTTTTTTGGCAGTCTCCCCTCGCTCTCTCAACTGGCTGTCTCTCCTTGCTCTCTCCTCGCTCTCTCGACTGGCTGTCTCTTCACTCTCTCCTCGCTATTTCTCTTTTTCCTGGCTGTCTCTCTTTGCTAGGTTACATGCACATATTACACTGCAATGTGGTGTGTGTGTGAGAGATTACACATATGACACACATCAGTGAGATGGGATCTGTTCAATGGAGAATACAGTTATATCTATTTGTCTGTTTAATTATTTCTGTAGATGAAGTACAAAGTGCTGTGAAAAAGAGGAAGGGAAAACAGACAAATACATTTGGCAAAAGACAGAGAAGTAACTAAGAAACCTCAGGGCCCCGGTGCTAGAAGCCATGAAGGCCCCCCCCCTGCTGCGGAGCATTGGCCACCTGGGAGCTGAAGTCCCAGGAGGCAATGTCAGTGCCTCGGCAGCTACTGGGCTGGGGCCCTCTTCTTCCTTTCCAGGCCCCCCATGTAGCAGAACGCCAGTGCCTGGTTGCACATGCGACCACGGGGGTATAACAATCAAGGCATGCTGGGACTTATAGTTCAACTACAACCAGCATGCCTTCATTGTCCCTGTAAACCCTTCCACATCAATCCGGGAACTTCAAGTTCCAGCATGCAAGTCCCATAAGTCCCCTGCAGTAGTTCCCTGGTTGATATGTGAGAGGTGTACAGGGGCAGTGAGTGCATACAGGGACTTGTAGTTACCTGCATGATAGAAGGCTCTTTTAATTACTTTCCTCATGAAAATACTAGTAATACAAAGCCATTATAGTACAGTAATTTTCAGGTTCAACTATATTCTCTTCTATGTTTCTATAATGACATTGTATTACTAGTATTTCATGAGGACAGTAATCAAAACAGCCTTCTATCATACAGGGAACCACAAGTCTCAGCTGAACTGCCGACTTGTAGTTTTCTAGTAATACAATGCCATTATAGAACATGGAATAGAATAAAGTTGAACTTGAAACTTTCAAATTCAGCCATGATCTATTCAATAATCTATAATGGCAAGTACTTACCTCAGCTGTCACGGTCTTCTTGTTCTCGCAGCTGGAGGAAGCTTGAGCAAGCTGGAAAAACAAAAACTAGCGTGGGGGACAGTGGCCGGAACATCGAGGCGGGTCTCTCTGTATTATCGGCTGCTGGGTCCTCGTGGCCGAGGCCGCAGTGCTGCCCCATTATGTGCCTGTGTTCACTGCCCAGCGGCCAGCGCAACCTCCTCCCGCCTGTCCGTCTGTCTTTGTGCTCGGGGCCTCCCCCATCGCCCCCCCCCCGGTTGTTATGCCACTGCCGGAACACCAGCGCCAGGGCCCCTTCTTCCTTTCTGGGCCCCCTCTAAGTGGCAGAACGCCAGGGCCCGGTCACACATGCGACCTCTGCGACCCTGGCAGTTCCGCCACTGGCAAAAGACAACTTTCGTTGACCCTGTAATACTCTAATGTCAGCATAAAAATCGAAAGGAAAAGTTGATGCTGAGCAAAGGAAATTTCAATTGTTCATTTGTGGAGTTTAATAAGAGTGCTACTTGCCTAATATGCAATGAGTTGCTGTTCTTAAAGATTATAATCTTAAGCAGCATTATACTGCTAAACATGCAGATCAGTATGCAAGGATAATAAAGGCAGAGGAAAATTGCCCAGCTTCAGAAAGGCCTGCACATGCCGCCAAACCTCTTCAAGTGGGCAAAATAGCAATGCGATACAGGAGTTGAGGCTAGCTATGTGGTGAGGGACCAGGTTGCAAAAGCAGGAAAGCCATTTACTGAAGGTCAGTTTCTTAAAGATTGTATGGTAAAGGTGGCCGATATACTTTGCCCTGAGAAGGCAATTTTATTCAGAAACATCAGCTTAGCAAAAACAGTGGCAGAGAGGATCAGTGATTTGTCAAATAATATTTATGAGCAGCTGTGCAAAAAAAAGCTACAAAGTTCTGTTTTTATTAATTGGCTCTTGAGAGTTCTGACATAAATTACACTGCTCAGCTCGCTGTATTTGTCAGAGGAATTAATGGCCATTTTGAACTGACTGAACAGTTGCTCAGTTTTATTGCAATTCAGGGAAAGACTACAGACCGCAACATATTTCAGCAACTCTGTGATATAATTGATTGTGCTGACCTGCCTTGGGATAGACTGGTTGGAATAACCACAGATGGTGCCCCATCAATGACTGGGGGGAAAAAATGGCCTAGTGGCGCTAACACAAAGAAAACTAGAAGAAGAAAATGCAGATCCTGCTATTTCTTTTGCATTGCATTATTTATCAGCAGAAGAGGTTCTATGAACTGAGGAAAGAAGTCAGGACATTTCTGATGGATGGAGAGTCTGGATGTTCCTGAGCTTGATGATCCCAAATAAGCCAGGGACTTGCCATTTTTGGTTGTTATCACACAGGAGCGCCCTGCCTGCTGCAGCGGTCTGTATCCCCTACCTGTCCCATTGTCTCTGCTGATAGAGGCAGGGAGGGAAGGGGACACAGACTGCTGCATTCAGCGCCTCCCAGAAAGGGGGAAAATAGTGGAGTAGAATGGCGGCAGCAATTGACAACGATTCTCATTATCGATTAAATCGATTTAGTTGTTGCAGCCCTACTGAAAGATAAATATATTGCGGGGGGAGAGGGGGCCAGAATTTAGCAGTAATTCCATTTTCCAAAATTACTCCAGTTTTTTTTAAATTTAAATCTATTGCTGTAACAGGCTGCTTACAAGTGAGCTAGGCAGCTGTACAGTAGCACTCTACATTTAGGAATAATTTAACAATAATCTGCGCTTAAGGAAATAACTCTAAATCAATAAAAAAACTACTACTAAGCTGCTATGTAAAAGTAGCTGAAAGCTTCAGCAAATCTTGATAAAATCAACAGTGCTGAATATTAACTAAATAATATAAAACAAAAAGTGAATACATGTGTTTGCTTGAATAAATAAATACATTTAACAAGGAATAAAATTAATCCAAAAAATTATTTAAGAAAATTAATTAAGCGATCAAAAATTCGATGTGAGTAATAAAGTGAAAAAATTATTAAATATTGCATGTACGATTAGCAACGTAATCCATAAAAATGACACACTAAATGTGAAAGCAGTGTTATAAACCCAACAGTGAAATATAGTGTTTTCCTAAATATATGATATTGAATAATCCTTGAGGGTTTATATCACTGCTTTCACATTTGTGTCATTTTTATGGATTACGTTGTTAATCGTACATGCGATATTTAATTCTTTTTTTACTTTATTACATTTAATTTTTGATCGATTCTTAATTTGCTTCAATCATTTTTTGGAATAATTAATTTTATTCCTTGCTAAATGTACTTATTATTTATTCAAGCAAACACATTTAATCACTTTTTGTTTTATATTCATTTAGTTAATATTCAGCGCTGTGTTGATTCTACATTTTGGAAGCATGGCCAAATGAAGGAGAAAACCCCGCCCGACACCCTTGAACTACACATCTTGGGTGCAGCTATAATTCCTATCCTCTGAGCGATAGGAATTCCACAGCCCTGATGTTAAAGACCACTAGCTGAATGGATACACTATATTGCCAAAAGTATTGGGGCACCCCTCCAAATCATTGGATTCAGGTGTTCCAATCACCTCCATGGCACAAGTGTATAAAATTAAGCACCTAGGCATGCAGACTGCTTCTACAAACATTTGTGAAAGAATGGGTTGCTCTTAGGAGCTCAGTGAATTCAAGCATGGTACCGTGATAGGTTGCCACCTATGTAATAAGTCTATACGGGAAATTTCCTTGCTACTACGGTCAACTGTTAGTGATATTATAACAAAGTGGAAGCAACTGGGAACAACAGCAAATGACAGAGTGGGGTCAGCGCATGCTGAAGCGCAGTGTGCAGAAGTCACCAATTGTCTGCAGAGTCAATAGCTACAAACCCCCAATCTTCATGTGGCCTTCAGATTGGCACAACAACAGTGCGTAGAGAGCTTCATGGAATGGGTTTCCATGGCCGAGCAGCTGCATCCAAGCCTTACATCACCAAGTGCAATGCAAAGCGTCGGATGCAATGGTTTAAAGCACGCCGCCACCGGACTCTAGAGAAGTGGAGACTTTTTTTGGAGTGACGAATCATGCTTCTCTGTTTGACAATCCGATGGACGTGTCTGGGTTTGGCGGTTGCCAGGAGAACGGTACTTGCCTGACTGCATTGTGCCAAGTCTAAAGTTTGGTGGAGGGGGGGATTATGGTGTGAGGTTGTTTTTGCAGGGGTTGGGTTTGGCCCCTTAGTTCCTCTTAAGGCATCAGCATACCAAGACATGTTGGACAATGTTATGCTCCCAACTTTGTGGGAAGAGATTGAGGATGACCCCTTCCTGTTCCAACATGACGGCGCACCAGTGCACAAAGCAAGGTCCATAAAGACATGGATGAGGGAGTTTGGGGTGGAGGAAATTGACTGGCCTGCACAGAGTCCTGACCTCAACCCGATAGAACACCTTTTGGGATGAATTAGCGCGGAGACTGCAAGCCAGGCCTTCTCGTCCAACATCAGTACCTGACCTCACAAATGCGCTTCCGGAAGAATGGTCAAACATTCCCATAGACACACTCCTAAACCTTGTGGACAGCCTTCCCAGAAAAGTTGAAGCTGTTATAGCTGCAAAGGGTGGGCCAACTCAATATTGAAACCTACGGACTGAGACTGGAATGCCATTAGAGTTTATGTGCGTGTAAAGGCAGGCGTCCTAATACTTTTGGTAATATAGTGTGTATGTATATTTATCGTGCAGTAGAGCTGCAACCAACTAATCGATTAAACGATAATGAAAATAGTTGTCAACTATTCTCATTATTGATTTAGTTGGCTGGTTGGTGCCCATTACCTGCTGTATTTACATTCAGCTGCCGACTGCGGAATCTTGCCACTGGCAGCTGTCATTCCCTGGCTGAAGCTATTCAAGCGTTATGTGCTTACAATACAATTATTACAATTTTTTTTTAAAAGGTGGGATAAGGTTATGGTTTTGGCCCGACAAATTCTGCTGTGGGATGCGGTGCCATTCATTTTAATTCTGCTGTGCGATGCGGTGCCATTCATTTTAATGGCACCCCAAACACGCCCGCAGTGTGATCACCACTAGAAAGCACGGTACTGCGATGCCGTGCAATTACAAAAAATTGTGCATGCAGTTTTATTCTGAAATTTTGTTTGTAAAATTCAATTTGTGTATTTTAAATAAAAGATTGTATTTCATTGTTTTTATTCCATTAATCGAAAAAACTATTGACCAACTAATCGATTATGAAAATAATTGTTCGTTGCAGCCCTGCCTTTCAGCAAAGGGTCCTTCCCCTCCGCTGGTACGGGTGTGCTATCTGTACCCCATACTGCCATCCAGCGCAGCCCTGCACTATATATTTTGAATTTTACTCGCAAATTGCGAGGACTCCGAAGAGAAGCACTTCTTAGCACAGTTAAATAGGGTTTGGGTTATTTGGTTATCAGGACAAGTAGATTGAGTCCCCCAATTTAGTATTTGGGCAAGTAGTAGTTTTGTTTTTTTTAAATCTCCACACCCTGGAACATCCCTATTTATTTCAATGTTCTTGAGCTCATTTTATCAAACTGCTTTTTTTTTTAAGTCATATTACCATAATTAATGTTGTTTCAAACTTGCCTAAAATCCTAGGGAAGCATCTATTGATATCAAAGTTTCAGCATATTTGAATCAAGATAAGATAAAAATCAGTCAGTACAGACTAATGGCTCCTGCTTTACGCTTTGCCTAAAATATTTAATGGGTTTTTTTCACAGACAATGATTGCCTAGCTGTCCCTTTATGCCTTTCCTGCTTTTTTCGGCATTTAAGTCTTTCACTGTTCTTCCCAACCTTTTTTTTCTTTAAGTTCCTCTTTTATATCTATGCTCTTTGTAAGGATTAATTATTCACCAATTGTAAATACAAGCCCCCTTTTTATAGTTAGACTGCAGACAGCTTGCTTTATATGATAGACTAATAATCACTGCTTAGATTCCTTGTGACTCTAGTAGTTCTATCTGAAAGGTATACTTCATATTCTTATGTAATTATTGTGGGTTTTTTTTCCTCTTAGGGCTGACCAAGCTCTTGATCGTTTTGCAATGAAGAAGTTTTTTGATGATAAAGTGTCAGTACTGATGCAGCCATCCCAAAAAAGGTAGGTTGTTTATATACAAAGATGTAAATTTTAGCCTGTATTTATACTGAAAGAAAAATATACATATAGTTTGATACTGAATGTTAATAAAATATCAGCTGTTGCAACATAGTTAAGTATATTTAAAGCTCCAACTTTTTTTTTTTTAGTTTTGGATAGATTGGGGAAATGTTAAAACCTGCCAGGTTTCAATTGCTAAGGGCTGGTTCACACCACAAAGGCTGCATTCCAGAGTGTTTAGCCTCTGGAACGCACTGGGATGCAAGCCGGCCGGCTCCCTGCGTTGAGGGGCAGGAGGGGGTGTGGTGGTGCATTGAAGTCAATGGCACCGCAGCCACGCCCCCGCCCACAGTGCAATCGCCCGCACCCAGAACACAGGTACATTAGTGCCTGTGTTCCGGTCCAGTGCAATCTGCAAAAATGCTGTAAGCACTATTTTTGGAGATCGAAATGGACCAGATAATGGGCCACTAATGTGTCTGCGTTCCGGGTGTGGGCGATCGCACTGCGGGTGGGGGGTGTAACTGCATTGCCATTGACTTCAATGCACCGCCACGCCCCCTCCCGCCTCTGAACGCATGGAGCAGGCCGTCTTGTGATCCAGTGGGTTCCAGAGGCTGAACGCTCTGGAAAGTAGACTTTGTGGTGTTAACTGGCCCTAAAAGCAAAAATGGCCAACACACCTGGTAACAGATCTCAAATCTTTACTGAGATCTTTTTTGATATAACAATATAGCTTGTGCAGCAAAAAATATTAAACACTGATATTTTGAAGACACTGTGGTCCTTTGTCTAGGTGACCATATAATAAAGAAAATAAATAAATACATGGAAGAAATAATATATGTGTGTGTGTGTGTGTGTGTGTGTGTGTGTGTATATATATATATATATATATATTGGCACCCCTGCATTTGTCAGATAATGCACCACTTTGCGCAGGAAATTGTTGCAATTAAAAATGTTTAGGCATTCTCATGTTTTTTTCTATTGTAGCCATTTTTCAGTTTTCAGCGCAAGTTTGGCTGAGAACTGTTACCAGGTGCCATTTTTGTTTTTAGGAATTTGCTTCCTTTGGTTCTGAAAGTGCCTCACCCCCTCAAAATACGATTAAATATACAAAAGAAAGAAAAGGAGAAATGGGGTTTAAAGAGCCACAAGCCATTGCAAGGTTTTGGAGATTTGGAAAAAAACATGTAGTTTATTATGACATAAGTACCCTAAATACAGCATAATACCAATTCATGAAAAGACTTAAATTGTGTATCCTATCTGGGTTTTTATCATTCCTTCTTATGCAGCCAAATTACATACAGATACCAATATTCAGAATTTAATATTCTCCATATTGATCTTTGAAGACTCTTGTATGTTTAATCAGTTTGACTGTTTCCACGGCTTGCATATTCAAGTTGATCCAACGCGTTTCGCC
>NW_017307491.1:170220-197714 GCF_000935625.1 Nanorana parkeri | reverse complement strand
TGTGTGTGTGTGTGTGTGTGTGTGTGTGTGTATATATATATATATATATATTGGCACCCCTGCATTTGTCAGATAATGCACCACTTTGCGCAGGAAATTGTTGCAATTAAAAATGTTTAGGCATTCTCATGTTTTTTTCTATTGTAGCCATTTTTCAGTTTTCAGCGCAAGTTTGGCTGAGAACTGTTACCAGGTGCCATTTTTGTTTTTAGGAATTTGCTTCCTTTGGTTCTGAAAGTGCCTCACCCCCTCAAAATACGATTAAATATACAAAAGAAAGAAAAGGAGAAATGGGGTTTAAAGAGGCACAAGCCATTGCAAGGTTTTGGAGATTTGGAAAAAAACATGTAGTTTATTATGACATAAGTACCCTAAATACAGCATAATACCAATTCATGAAAAGACTTAAATTGTGTATCCTATCTGGGTTTTTATCATTCCTTCTTATGCAGCCAAATTACATACAGATACCAATATTCAGAATTTAATATTCTCCATATTGATCTTTGAAGACTCTTGTATGTTTAATCAGTTTTAAAAACAAAATCATACATTAAAACAGAGATGTACAAATCCCAGGAACTCCGTGTGCTCCTTACAAATTACAGCGGCCTCCTAATTTTTGAATTTTTCTCTAGTGTAGTCTTGAAGCTCAAAAGTATCGGTACATGTACTCGTACTTGTACCTAGTACTGTACTTGGTATCTGTGCAACCCTAGTAAAAATAAGAGCGGTATCAAAATATGTGCTTTATTCCATGCATATACATCTCACCATTACACCATACATTGACTGCACCCCTAATACCTCAATGTGCACTGCAGATTAATCAATTCCATCTAACCAACATACGAAAATGTTAATGTTTTACATGAATAAATCAATGAACACTTCAAAATGTAATTTCACATAAGTGAACTATTAAAGCTCCTTTACTGAACCATACGCTATAACATTTCTTTAGGGAACGCCTAAAGGCAGTCAAGGTGGGAGATAGACGGACAGGTTGGGGTAAAGAGTTCCTGAGAATGGGAGAGACTAGAGAAGTCCTGGAGGATACATAAAGAGGAAGAGGAGGGGAGGAGTTAGAATTGTAGGTGACACTGAAGTAGCGCGTAGATAAGTAGGATGAGAACCATGAGAGAATATTTCTGCTCTGTCCTTTATTATATGCATTCTTAAGGACTTTTCTGCTATAGCCTCTCTGTTGCAGTCTAAGTTTCACCGCCAACACTTCTCTTTCGAAGTCCTCAACTCTTGAACAATTCCGTTTGAGTCTCAGATATTGGCTGTAAGGTAAGTTGTTTTTAAGAAAAAGCGGATGTCCACTCTTTGCGTGCAGCAAGGTATTTCCCGTAGTCTTTTTTTCTAAATAGTCTAGTTGTAAGATAGTTATCTTTTTCCAAGATTATAGTTGCATCCAAAAAGGTAACCATCTCTTGACTACAATTCACTGTGAATTTGAGGTTAAATTAATTGCTATCCAAAAATCTAATGAATCCATCCAGATCTAATTTGGTTCCTGTCCAAATAAGTAGTACATCGTCAATGTAGTGGCACCATATTCAGATATGATCTAACCATTTTTGTGCATGATCACCCGAGAACAAAGAGCGCTCCCACCTCCCCAGGTACAGGTTGGCATACGATGGAGCACAGCATGTGCCCATCGCTACCACATGCACCTGGAGGTAGTGGGATCCCCCAAAGAGAAAAACCATTAGGAGTCAATATAAACTGCAATAAGTCAACAACAAACCCATTGTAGCCCCACTGCACTTGTGGACGTTCTTGTAAAAAAAAATCTTAACTAGCCCAATTCCTTTTATGTGTGGAATACTATTGTACAAAGCCTCGATGACCAGTGCCACCAGCCAGCAATTGTCTGGTAGGCTAAGATCATCGACTAGCTTCAATAGTTCAATGGTGTCTTTTAAATACGAAGGAAGTGAGGTTACATGTGGTCTTAAGTACTCGGAAAACACTTGCCCGTTCCGATTTGGCATCCGATTCCCGACACGATCTGGCGTCCAGGTGGATTAATCAAATCCTTGTGGACCTTCGGCAGTACATAGAAACAGGGGTTTTTTTTGGATATTTTACATCCAAATAATCTAGGGTATCTTTGTCGATTAGTGTCTTCACATAAGCTTGATGTATAATGCATACGAATTCCGTATTAAAGGCATCAGTTTCATGTTTTGTTATTTTCCTATACCATTCTCTATTACTCAAAATGTTTCTACACATTTGTTCATAATAAGTGCAGTTTAAAATCCAACATCCCTCCAGGCTTGAATGACATTTTGAGCTATAAACCTTTTTTGAAGTGAGATAATGGACTTGAACATCAAGTGATATGCCTGTTTGTTGAATCGTTTAAATAAATGTATTGAACATCCTAAAAGTTTTTGTAATAAAATTAGAGCCCATTATGCCTAGGTATATGTAGGCCATGTTTTTTTATAAGCACCTCTGCATAGGTATAGAGGTGGGGGGGGGGGGGGATTCCCCCCCTCCCAGCTCCGATCTTCCAGCGCTGAGTGGAGGAACAGATGGGGGAGGGTACAGCTGGCTCTGCCTCTAGATAGGCAGTAGCCGCTGTCAGTAACGCAGCTGGGTAGATCTCAACAGTAATGTCGGGATTTGTCCCGGCTGCGGTGGTCTCAGTATACTGCGAGTTGTAGCTCGTGATATACTGAGCTTTGGGTCATGGGAGGACGCTAGTATATGTCCACCCGTGACCCTTAAGAGAACTATGGGGAAAAACACTTGCCCCATAGTTCTCTTAAGTATGGACAACATGGATCTGAATCGATTGATATATATTTATATGGTTTGATAGTAGTATTTTTTTTAGGAAAGAAACATCTCTTTGAAAATCTTTGATTACTATAAGGGATGTGCATTGGTGGTCACACCGCCGTGACGTCACACGCCTCAGCGTGTTTGAGGATATTTCGGTGGTGGGGTTAATATGAAGAGGATTTATGCCTATTCAATCATGGCGGAAGAGGGAAAAGATCAATATGGAGAATATTAAATCCTGTATATTGGTATCTGTATGTAATTTGGCTGCATAAGAAGGAATGATAAATTGTGTATCCTATCTGGGTTTTTAATTATTTTTATGAATTAGTATTATGCTGTATTTAGGGTACTTATGGAATAATAATCTACATGTTTTTAATCTCCAAAACCTTGCAATGGTTAGTGCCTCTTTAAACCCCATTTCTCCTTTTTGTGCATATTTAAAGGAAGGAAAGTGGGGTGTAGAGGGAAGGGGGGAAACAAAGGGGGGAATGAAGGTGATATCCAGAAAAGACCAAGAATGTATCTATAAGGCCTGGTTCCCACCTGGGCGTTTTACAGCGCGTTCCTACTAGGGTGACATTGTTGTTTTAGGTGTTTTTAATTATGGAAAGTAGTAATATAATCAGGATGCCTATGTAGGTCTAAAGTTTTCTTTCCTGTTGTAGTGAGAGTCCGTAAGATCCTCCATGCACACAATGTTCTTCACCTAGTTGAACTAGAGGGTTAAAGTGACATTAAGCCCTCAGGTTTTTTAACATAAACCAATACTGTACTGTGTGCCTTACTGTAATCCATGGTAGTTTCCCTTCTCTTTGCTGCTCTTCCTTTTAAATCCTCATGTCTTCTCATGCTTGGGGAGAACTTCCCTTTGCAGCTCAGTGCCTCTTCCTGTAGTGCTGGCTCAGGTTGCAAACGTACACACAGACACCATGTAGCCATTCCAGAGACAAGGCAGTCTGCTGCAAAACAGAAGTTCTGCCCAGCATGAGAACAGATACAGATTTAAAAGGAAGAGCAGCAAAGAGAAGGGAAACAACCATGGATTACAGTAAGGCACACATTACAGTATTGTTTTATGTTAAAAAAATCTGAGGGTTTAATGTCACTTTAAGTCTAGGGAAGAGGTTTGCTTCTGTTTGTCAGGAATGTAGGCTCTCGCTGCATTGAGAAGGTGTAAGGAAATAGAGGATTTGTATTTTTTTTTATTGGGGGTGATTATTCAAATGTAGACTGGGTTGTCTACTGAGGTCACCTCAGGCGTGGTTTCTGACTGCATCCCAGAAGGGTCTGAGTTCCTGGCAAGACCAGAAGACATGTAAGAAGTGACTGTTTTTGTATTCACACCTCATGCAGCATCCCAGTGGCACTTGTTTGTAAAACTGGTGGAGGACTGATGGAACTCTGTATCAGTGAGACAGGACATGACTGAACCTTCATCTTTCCCGGAAGTGTCTTATGGATAAATCATGCATTAATTCCTAATTGTGATTGATTGCCTGATATTTCTGGAGTGGAGTTTCAGTGAAGTTTTCAGTGAGATTCTCTGTCATTTGCATCAGACTGTGTTATGCCATCGATTCCACCTGTGTTCAAACGGCCAAATATTTGTAACTTATTAATAATTGCTGCACTGCATATAGTTTCCTATTTTGTGGTTATATTATTAATGTTAGTGCTTAGTAGTTAACATGGAAAATTACTTCACACGTTCGCTTTTCTTTGTGTATTACCATACAGATTTTCTTGGTTTCTCTTTTTTTATATAGGTATGTCAGGTTTTTCAGCGAGCTCCTTTCTGGAGTGCAGAAAATGAACACGGTCCCAGTTTATTTGCATTATGTTATCCTTCATGGCATTCCAAATTTTGATTCAACTGGTGGTAAGTAATTTAAGGTATTTTTAAGGCTTAACATGTTTGCTGTCTTTTTACCCGACGTGACCCCGCCTTTAATATTTTACCAAAAAATTGGGTAATAATACATGTTTTATAATTTATTATAGGGGAAACTGTTTTTTAAAAAAAAACAATTCGGTAATTTTTCCTTAAAGGAGATTTATGAGGTGAGTGCTTTTCACTCAGCCTCATAATCTGAGCCGACCTGTGACAATGAAACTGTCACAGGTCGGCTCAGTAGATCGGGAAGTGAGCGAACACATACGGCATTCGCTCACTTCTTGATCCTGCCACTGCAGAGAGCTGTGACGGGAGTGACTGGATTCTCCCCTCCCCTGTCCAATCCTCCAGCGCTGACTGGCGGAACGGACGGGGGAGGGGGCGGGTACAGCTGGCTCTACCTCTAGATAGGCAGAGCCAGCTTTCACTCACGCAGCTGGGCGGATCCAGACATAATTGTCGGGATCCGTTTCAGCTGCGGCGTCTCAGTATATCGCGAGCTGCAGCTCGCGTTATACTGAGCTTTGGGTAACTTGAGGACGCTAGTTTGTGTCCTCCCGTTACCCTTCGGAGAACTATGGGGAAAAGCCCTAACCCCATAGTTCTCCTTTTAATATAGTAAATATTAAACACCACCAAACGAAAGCGCTGAGTCCCCCAAAAAATGGTCCGAAATTCGTTTCAGTACATCGTTGCATAAATGTCGACGGAATAAATGTAATTCAAAGTACTGCAGTGCTAAATACTGAAAAATGGCAGGGACAGGAAGGGGGTGTAAGACCGCGGACTTCAAGTGGTTAAAAAAATGTTTTTTGAATTTTTTTTTGTTACTTTAATTTTTACCATTTTTTTCACACTCAGCTTTATTGCTATCACATAGGGGGCTAACAAGTCCCCTATGTAATAGCAAATATAATGTGACAGGTCCTCTTTATGGAGACATCAGGGGTCTTTCAGAAGCTGATGAAGCCGAGATCTGCTTCACCAGCTTCTTCTTCTGGCTCTAGGAGCCAGAGAATGTGCCCAGTGACACCAGAAATGATGAAATGCACCTCACTTCCGATGTCCAGTGATCGGAGGAGAGATCCGCGGCTAGAAGCTGCTGATCTCTCCTCCGATCTGTCCCCGCGGCTAGAAGCTGCTGATCTCTCCTCCGATCTGAGACCCTCCACACCGGTCACGGGCTCACACGAGAGACAGATGAGCCCGGGAAGCTGACGGCAGCACCGGCGGCTGCAGAGGGGGACATGACGCCGTATTGTACAAGCGATCCGGCGTTTATACAGACGCCGGATCGCTTGTATTTAAACAGCAATCATGGTTAAAAAAAAACATACATATCACACGCATATCCCACACTCATTAAAAAACACACACATAGCTTCATTAAAAAAAATAACAAAATACACACACTTATTAAAAAACACACAATAAAACACACTCTCACAACTAATAATAGTTCATTAAAAAATGTCCCCCTCTCCTGCTTACCTGTTTTGCAGGAAGGGGGGCTGCATCCCTGGGCTTCATTGAAGAATCAGTGTGCTCTGCACTCTGGCTGGTGCAGACCATACTAAACGCTCCCTGCATGTTAGCAGAGGCCCCACGAGGGAGCGATCAGTATGGTCGGCATCAGCAAGAGATGCTGATCATACTGATTTCCCACCAGGGAATGATTTTCATTTAATAACACTTCCTAATGTCCTGTCATTGTTGACTCAATTTGCTGGGGTATCTAGATTGCGGGTCAATGCATCCAATATCATTGGCTCTTAATATCAATATCCCCCAGGAATTGTGGTCACGGTTGTCGGAACATTTTGATTTTACCTGGTCCGTGTAGGCTTTGCAATATCTAGGGATTAAACTTACACCTGTCTTTTTACAACTATATAATAAAAACTATATACCCCTGTTTCACCAACTCCGGGAGGATATGTCTCGATGGGACTCCTGTAATTTGTCATGGCTGGGTCGCATTCATGCACTCAATATGACGATGCTCCCCAAGATCCTATATTACTTTCGGGCTCTACCCATAGCTATACATAAGCCAGATCTTTTGAAATTCCAATCTTTAATTATTAAATTTGTTTGGCATGGAAAACATCCTAGACTCTCGAAAAATGTACTGCAGCGTTCTAAACGGACAGGAGGTTTGGGTGTTCCCAATCTCTTGCAATACTACAAGACAGCGTGGGTGGCTCAGCTTTCCAGGGATACACACCAGATTGGATCCTAATGGAATCTCTCTCTGCCTCGGGTATACCGATTGATGCCTTGAAGTGGATGTCCCTGAGGCAGAGGCCGGCCATTATGGCCCGGACCTCGTCTTGTTCTATGATGGTATGGAACTCATTCCGAAGGGGAGGTGGGCTGGTGTCGCCTCACACTCCTCTGGCTCCCGTCTTCCACAATCTTAATTTCCCCCCAGGGGGATCACCTGGAGCGTTCTTCACTCGGGCACGATATATCATATATGGTGGGAATGCCCCAAATTGAGACCTTTTTGGAACCGGCTGTATGCTCTCATATTTAGGGTTACTGGGGTGAGAGTCCCACGAGATCCCCAATATGTGTTGCTGAATTGCCCGATTCCAGGACTGACTAAAGCTTTGGATAAATTAATTACTTTCTTTTTGTTGGCAGCCAAAATAACCATAGCTAGGGCTTGGAAAACGCCAACAATTCCATTCCAATTGGTCAAACAAAAAATGTTGTGGATTATGGTCCATGAGAAACTTCACAGCATCCTCCAAGATACTAAAAAATGCTTTGAATTGACCTGGACCCCCTGGTTGTTATATACAGGGTTGCTGGAAACCGGGTAACTTCCATTGTACATTTTTTCTGGAATTTTTCTTTGGAGGACTATGCTTAATATTTAAGTAGATGTTGGGCTATTTGGTCAGGGATTTGGTTCGGACTCTTAAGCTGTTCTACTTCCTTTAGTATCTATTTCCTTTTTCTCTTTTTGTCTGTTTTTCTTTTCTTCATGCTCGCACACGTGAGCTGTTTAGTACATTGATGTTGGACAGAAAGTCTTCTATTTATATAGATATGGAGGAGATCATAACAAATGTTTGCTTTAGACATAGGTGGATCCCTACGCCAGATATACCTCTCAGACTGTTTTGATTTTTGTTTTTGCTGATGGGGGATAAATTGGCAAGAATAGGTGGATAGATATGTTCTGTTTTACAGAACTATTATATATTGTGTGTATGGCTTCTAGTGATCCCCTCCTACTACTTGACTATGCTAATGTGGAAGAATCTGAAATGCAATTGTATGCTATACTGATTGTGCATCATGTGCTATTTTATTGTTTTATTCTACCTTGGAAAATTTATAAAATACTTTGAAAGTTAAAGGCAATTATCCCCCCACCCCTCCAATTCTGCTGTAAGGACTTGCCTTATATCACATATCGCATCACGCCTCTTGATCCACTCAGTGGCGTAACAATCGACATAGCGACCCAGGCGGCCGCTATGGGGTCCGGGCACAGGGGGGCCCGGCCAGAGCATCCCTCTGATGCCGTGTGGGCCGCCTGGGTCGCTATGGCATGTAAGGGTGCTGGCTGTCACTGACCCAGCTCAGCAGCGGCGTTTCCCCTCACAGCCGCTGCAGAGCTGTGACAGCCAGCAGCTACGGCAGAAGAGGCCAGCGTTCGCAGTGAAGGAGGAGGCGGAGCCCGTCTAAGAGCAACCCTGCCCCCTCTTACATCACTGGCCAGCGACCTAAGAGGAGGTGGGGGACGGAAGAGGAGGCGGGGCCCGGCGACCATGGAGGTGGACAGCCCTGACAGGTGAGAGGTGTGCAGCCCATCTGAGACCCTGCAAAGCCCACTATAGAAAGTCTATGGTGGGCTCTGCAGGATCACTCTCAGGTCGGCTGTGTGAGATCTTAGGTGGGCTCTGCAAGTGGCATAACTAGCAATCATGGGGGCCCCATACAAAATTTTGCTATGGGGCCCTGTGATTTCTAGTTACGCCCCTGCTTCCACTTGTTTAACAAAGGCCCTCCAGTGCTGGTGCCGGTCGCTGATCCACCGCCACCCCTTTTTTCTTCCTGTCCCACAGAGTCTGTGCGACGCGCGCGCTCCCGGCTGCGTCCATTTAGCTTCAGCGTTGCTCTCCTCCTCTCCTCTCTGACTATCTGTACTCTGCATGGGCCTGCCCACATTTCCTTCTTCACAGCGCTTGGGAGCTAGGACTTCTGCTGCCGGGAGCAAGTGGTGCTGACACAGGTAAGTTTTTTTTTTTGTTTTTTTTAATGATGGGGCATACATCTATTGCTTACTAATAAGCCATCATTTGCCTTTCAAAGGGACGAGGCTACTGGACAGCACTAAATATTGCCTGTATGTCCCTGTCCCCTGTCCCTAGCAATCCAGTGAGCTAGAAGGAAATCTTTTGCCATTCCTAATTGGAGTATAACACCTCAAAAGCTTAGATTCTCTTCCGTAAGGTTTACATTTGGATTCTAGACTTTGTAGCAGATATTTTGGGTAGTTGCCCAGCTTCTCCCATCTGGCAGAAAAAGTGTGGAGACCTTAGCACGACAAGTTTTTCATGTGTGAATACAGGGAAGAAATTGGCCCCCTTGCTCTTTGTATTTTATGATATATACCGTATATACTCGAGTATAAGCCGTCCTGAATATAAGCCGAGGTACCTCATTTTACCACAAAAAACTGGGAAAAAGTATTGACCCGAATATAAGCCGAGGGTGGGAAATGAGGCAGCTACTGGTAGATAGATACCAATAAAATTACATGAATATTTATTTAAAAGAAAAACAATAACCTAGCTCTGTAAGTGGAAAAGGGGGTACAGGGCTACATATTATGTACTACGGATCATTTAACCCATTCATGTTAGCAGAGGATCATTGTAAATGTATTGTTGCAGGACCTCTATATGTACATGTACTATATACTACATATAGAGTATATACTGCTAATACAGTGCAGACAATACATTTACAATTATACTAACATGAATGGATTAAATGATCTGTATGTAGCCCTGTACTAGGGATCATTTAACCCATTCATGTTAGCAGAGGATCATTGTAAATGTATTGTTGCAGGACCTCTATATGTACATGTACTATATACTACATATAGAGTATATACTGCTAATACAGTGCAGACAATACATTTACAATTATACTAACATGAATGGATTAAATGATCTGTATGTAGCCCTGTACTAGGGATCATTTAACCCATTCATGTTAGCAGAGGATCATTGTAAATGTATTGTTGCAGGACCTCTATATGTACATGTACTATATACTACATATAGAGTGCACTGAACAATAGATTTACAATTATCCTCTGCTAATATGAATGGGTTAAATGATCCGTAGTACATAATATGTAGCCCTGTACCCCCTTTTCCACTTACAGAGCTAGGTTATTGTTTTTCTTTTAAATAAATATTCATGTAATTTTATTGGTATCTATCTACCAGTAGCTGCCTCATTTCCCACCCTCGGCTTATATTCGGGTCAATACTTTTTCCCAGTTTTTTGTGGTAAAATGAGGTACCTCGGCTTATATTCAGGACGGCTTATACTCGAGTATATACGGTAGTTTTCAAGATTATTAGGGAGGAGTGAGGAGATTTTCTACAATATGTGGTACCTGGACCACTCCCCCTTCAAGTTTCAGAGAGAAGAAATTGTTTGGGGGTGTTTATATGATAAAGCATCTCATAGACCGTTATTAAAGTTATCCCCATGGTTCGTTGGTGCCAGGTGGATGGAGAATTGGAGTGCAAAGGGATTTGAATAGAGTTAGGTATATAAAAAACACAGCTTCAGATTTGTGTGCATTTATGGACAGACTGAAGACTTCTGAAACGTTTTGCAATGTTTGGAATAGGGGCGTATAAGAGTGGAGTTGCCTGCATACAGACTCATGTTAAATTCCACTGTACATAAGTAGCCTGAGATATAGGGGTTTGTTGTAATGGTCTTTGTGAGTGACTGAAGAGTGGGTGAGATGTGTTTTCGTTTTGATTCGATTTTGTGTTTTCGTTTTTTGGGATTCGGGTCCAAAAGGCTATTCGTTTCGGGATTCGGACGAAATTCGTTAGCTGTAGTCTGTACCAACTTTCGTATCCGTTCCGTTTTTGTTTCGTTGCAGCAAAAGTGCCGTTAAATTTCGTCAAATGAAAAGTCGCAACGACTACCGCTAACGAATTTCGTCCGATATTTAGTTTTCGGAAATTCGGATTCGTTTTCATTCATTACTGTTATTCGGAAATTTGGATACATCCGTATCTCCAAATAACAAAAATACGTCCGAAAAACTAATTTTTACGAAAGGAATCGCACATGTCTAGTTTTCAGCCATAGGCACCATATTTGTGTGGGCATGCTCTGCTAATATAAATGTGTTTGTATTTTAGATGTAATTAAAGTGAAAATAAACCCAAAATGATACATTAATATATTGCAGCTTACCATTCCTTAAAGAAGAACTCCAAGATTTTTAAAGAAATACCTGGTCCTCGGTCGTGCGGCATTTACTTAATTACCTCTCTCTGGCTGTGGTATGTCTTTCGGCGTCCTCATGTCTAATGGACTGCTTAAGACGTGATGACATCACGGGTCCTTAGACCACCGGAGCACGGGGTAGGGGGGTGGAGAGAGGCAGCAAAGACTGGTCTAGCAGCCAGACTGGATAGACCAGATCGGGTAAATATTTTCTTTTGTATTTTCACCCCTGGACAAAATGAGCACTTAACCCTTGCAGCAGGGCTACCCTGGAGTTCTTTAAATGTGGTGACTGTAACAAAAATGTTTGGTTTTTATCACCTGTTGATCCAGCCATTAACACACTTACTGTCTAAGTGTGGCTCTGCTCTATGGAGGAGATGTTTGGCCACCCTTGGACAGCAGTATTGGCATCCTGTGCAGAGGGTGGTGTTAAATAGGCAATAGATAGTTAGATAGCAAATTTAGATGCACTTGAGTAACAATTCAAGCTCAATTCCAGTTAATTAATTTTTCTGCAGTTACAGCAGCAGTTAAGCGAACTATTGTAATTATCCCCATCATTGTTAAATGGTTTGTATCAAACCATTATCTTCATAAAACCTTTTATATTAGAAAACTAATGAAGCTACCACATGTAACCAACGCCACTTTAAAAATATAAAAATGAAAAAGTCTTTAGAAAAGGGATATAGCATATATAATTGTTGCGCAAACCATTTTGTAATTTAATGTGATTAAAAATGGCCTCTTACAAATAGCCTTTCTATTTAAAACTGTAGTTGCTGTAATGTTCTAAATCTGTTGAAAACAATCAATGCAGTATGGTGACTTGGGGGGGTTTTCTGTACACAGTTGGTCCTGCGTTTGGCATTGGCTGATTTTCCCAGAAGTCTGCACTAAAATAAAAGTATAATTTTTGGCAACCTTTACAATTGGAATTTCAATTTTGGTGAGATACTGCCTAAGGGTTAATTACTAATAAAGGGACGCTGACACGGCACCTTTCCCTATTACAACACAGGAAGTCCCCAGCTGTTTGTAACAAACCCAGGCCCTCCTATTCAGGAATCAGTTTGAAAAGGACATGTTGTAACAAACGGCTTTTTCTGCAGAACAGTAACAGGTAGGGAACTGCTACAAAGTGTGGTCAAATCCTTGTAATGTACACAGATCACCTAGAGAGGACTAATTTTTGTCTCAACAAAAGTGGAATTACCCTTTAAGGATTGGTAAGCTGCAGTATATTAAATGTTTACTTTTGGGTTTACATACGCATTACCAATAGTCCATAGATCCAGTGTCATATGATTTTTCCACTTTAATAAAATAGAAAAAACTTGTAGTATGTATTAAAGGGTTTCTAAACCCTCCGGTTTTTTTGCATATATCTACTGCTGGCAAGCAGTAGATATATGCAAAAAGTTTTTTTTTTTTAAAACGCTTTAAAAGTGGTTTAAACTTACCCCTATCTTCATTGCGCGCTCCCGTCCGAGAATCCGAAACTGCTCGGGTGGCCGCAAAGCATCTTGGGGCGGGCATATGCGCAGTTCGGATTTTGGGCCTGGAGATGAGGAGAGACCCAAGGTAAGTCTATGGATGCGTGCACCCGCATGCAGACACCATGGGACAGGAAGTGCCAGCAAGGACAGAGGAGTCAGCGCTGGATCGGACATCCGCTGCAGCGCTGGAGAGAAGGCTGGAAAGGACAGGAAAGAAGAGGAAGATCGGATTAAGAGACATCAATTAAGGTAAGTGCTTTAATTAACATTGGGGGAGGGGAAAAATTATCCTTTTGTAGAGTACCCCCTTCCCGGTCAGCGCTATCCCAACTCAAGATAGCACTACCAGTGGCTCTGAAGGGGTGAGCTACAGTAAAGTAAATAACTGGTCTCCCTGTATTTCCTCTGTGATGCACCTCAATACTAAATACACAGCACACCAGCACACCTTGAGAGGTTTTAAATGAATATTTACTGTATATAGTAATCCGAATAGCAATGCATATGATTAACATTTGTCTTTACACAGTACAATACACCAACTGTATAGGAGGCACAAGCATAACAGTAATGAACCATAAATGCAGTTATTCTAACTGTAAGCTTACTGAACGGTAAACAAACTATACACAAGCTTCAGTCCCAATGTACCCGGGTACCTAACCCACTGGCCAGTGGTATTTAACTAGGCTAGCCGTCAGTGGGGCCCAAGTTCTGCTTGTACAGATGGTTTAAACAGAATAGCACTGTGGCCAATGGCCTCTCACCACTCCTGTAGCTTGGATTGTACTTCCCAGCATTGGTAGGTGAAAAGAGGCGATTTCTCCTCTCCAGCAAACAGCTTTCAGTTTCCAGCAGCCTGTGCCACACAGTAGCAGTAGCAATGTTTGCAGCACATCTCTGTAGAATCCAATCACTCAGGAAAGGGCTGTCAGGGTGTATTTCTGAAACAGCAGTCACTGGATCCCCTCATGGAGCTTTTCCCCCACTGTAGAAGAATCTTTCAGCAGGAGAGCAGACAGTCACAGACACTGAAGTCACAGATACTGTTCAGCAGACAGTGACCACAGCAACACCTGAGGTTTTATCTCTCTGAGATGACTAGCAGGCAACAACCCACAATACATCCAGCCACTGGCAAATCCATTGCCGATCTGCCCGCGTTCTGAGAGA
Organism: Nanorana parkeri; assembly: GCF_000935625.1. Lineage (NCBI taxonomy): Eukaryota > Metazoa > Chordata > Amphibia > Anura > Dicroglossidae > Nanorana > Nanorana parkeri. Next base: position 183,818 of record NW_017307491.1, on the reverse strand, counting down.
AGGTTCAGTCCCCTTTCTCCTTCCAGATCACAAAGCCTCCTGGGTCTGGTAGTTCAGTGCAGCATAACATCCACTCTCTCTTCCTGTGTTGAAACTCCAACTCCCACTACACCTCAGTACTGCTGAGAGCTGAGCCAATCAAGTCTCTGTAGCAACATATAGTCTTAAAGTGGCTTGGCTGTTAAAAGGGAAATAACATGGTATTTATATGTAATACATATATCTCTATAAATAATGGTCCGCTACACTTTAATGTCACATTAAGTATATTGTTTTATATGACGGTAAGTGGGATACGTTTAAGGAAGATATGGCAGATTAAAGCCTAGCTATGAGGTTGACAGCCTGTATTTGTTGCATTAAAGGTGTATTTTTGGGACGTCGATAAGAAATTAATAGTAGCCGGTATTATACCACATCTGTAGAACTACATCACGTTTTTGAGCCCCATTGTATATACTGTAGTTTATATGGAGTACATCTATAACACCACTGCTAATGACTCTAGGTCCTCTTACGTTCCCACAGTGGTTCATAGTTTCCGGAAAAATCATAATAAATAAATTCTCAATAAACCTGCTTAAATACACTTGACAAACTCCCATTAACCACAACATGAACGAACAGGAAAAAAAAATGAAAATCAAAGCTAAGCATATTTATTAATACAGATATTCAAATAGTTTTATACACAGGTCTGAAGCACAAGTTTATCATCTGACCCCCAATGAGTATGTGTGCATATGAAATCAGTGCTAATATTTGTAAAGATGAATTATGCAAAGGAATCTGACATCACATCAACATATTTATGCACGTGATCTGCTATCATTCAGCAATCCTCTGTTTTCTTGACATCCTCTTTCTGAGAAATGATAACATCTAATAGTGATGAGGCTTGCCTTGGTGCAAACTCAGTTGCTTTCACCAGTTCAGCTCCAGTTCAGCTTCGGAATCTTCCAAATCCCCTTACACATGACTCACCCGACAGCTTAGAGCCCTGGAACAACAAACATCCCTTCCCTGGCAGCTCAGTTACCAATCCTCTTACACACATGCTTCCTAGGATCTAGGATGCTGAGCTGCACTCTCATGTTATCCGTATTGCTGCCTGAAACTCACACCCGACTGGCTGTTATACCAGCCTGTCCCCCAGTCTGCCTCCTTCTCCACTACATCGATGGTATGCCCCTCGGTGCTCACACTGTGTATTGGTTATGATGACTCATGGGACCTTGGACCGCTGCATCAGTGGGGGAGAGCCTGAAAGGGACCGATCGGGTGAATATAACTTTTTTTTATTTTAGCACCTATACAAAAAGGAGCACTTAACCCTTGCGGGGTAGCCCCACTACAGAGGTTAAGAAAAGTTTTGCCCAGAGGTCTTCTTTAATATATTTTGTCATTGTTTATAGAGTACATGCTGGCAGGTATTGGCTTACTACAGCTCACCTAGTTAGGCAGTTAACCTGAGTTCACCCAATCCCGCTCAAAGCTCTGACACCGCCCCCTCCTCCCAACCCAATTTGTGGGGAGGCACATTCCCTGTCCTGCAGCTGTACGTCACAAAGGGGCGAGGAACACCCTGCCGCAATTTCCAACACTGATTGGGTCGGGAGGAGGGGGTGGTGTCAGAGCTTTGAGCGGGCTTGAGCGAAACAATTTGTCACTATAAATGAATGATGCATCATATACCTGTGTACACATGACCTGTGTTACTAAAGTTATAATTTAATTAATTTAACCCTTTCACTGCCACCGACGTAAGGCATACGGCAGAACAAAAGTGTTCCCGGCTGGCCAGCTCAGTATGCCATACGTCGGTGGCATTTACAGTTCTGCTATAAGCTCATGGTCGATTTAGCGACCATAAGCTTATAGCAGAACTGTTCAGCAGACTGTCCCCTTCAAAATAATAGCTGTCATCAGCGGCTCACAAGCCGCTGATGACCGATATTACCGAAAATACCGGGCCCCCCCGCCGGCATCTGGAGTCTCTCATCCCTCCCTGGAGCCACCCCAGGGAGGGATGAGAGACTCCATGGATCCCCGCTGATTGTAGGATCTGTGGCAGCAAGGATCCGTAAAAAAATCACCGGTTCGGGGGAGCAAGTGGCGGCTGGCCGCAATTCAGGATGTCTTCATGGCAAAGCTTTGTGACTCATTGCCATGCGTTGTGATACCTTGTGTTGCAATTAAATATACACCTGTATCATTTTATCACAACACAAACACCAAAACAATTTTTTACATAAGTCGATTATTTACAGTTGCCTTCATTTTTTTACCTTTTTGCAAAAAGGCGCAATTACAAATTTGCTAATATTTGTTATTTATTAACTCAATACAGTTTTATCTTTTAGATTTAGTCAGAAAATATTTTTTTTTGTGCATGGATACTGATTTTGGTGTGTTTTAACAATTGAATTGTGTATTTTTATCGGTTTAATATTAGTTTGAGAAACATTTGCGCAATTGTCGCAGGGCCTACAAATTTTGTATCACCATCTTTATATTCTACCGGGCCTGCGCTTTCAGAAAATATATGGTTTGGGGGGGCTTTTACAAACGCTAGCAACGCAGCAGTTGAAAATCAAATCAATAGGAAAAAATTGCAAAAAATGCCAAAATGGGTGGCCAGCTGATTTGAAAAATGTTCCGGAGGGCTTGGCAGCAAAAGGGTTTAAAGTATAATCCAGGTAACATTAACTAACAAATTAGTATTATGTTAAAGACTTGGTTCTACAAGCAAGTGTATCACTGCAATACCAAATATTAACACTTTAAATAGAGGATAAAGGGAGCCTCAAACAAGAAGCCTAATGCATCCAATGTTAACACAAAAAGGACAATTATATGGATTAAAGGGCATCTAAAGACCAACTTTTTTAGTGTTGGATAGAGTAGTGAGGGATTAGAACACCTGAAAGTGATGGAATATTTAAATGTCGGAGTTTTCATCAGGGATGAATTTACAATTAAGCACGGTAGGCACATGTGTGGACAATATTTTAACAGGAAGCCAAGACATGGCTTTTTCCCATTTAAATATTGATCATTGGTGAGAGGAAACACCCCATATAAGGTTACTTTATTTCAATATTCTGAGCCAATCTAGGACCAGGAAAAAGTAGGAAATGTCCTACATAACATCCTAGTAGAGGGGTGTTAATTAGGGAATCAAAACTTTTGTCCCTACAGGTTCCACTGATGAAAATCAATCCTTGTGACTTTTTCAGTGACAACTAAGAAGGCATTTGCCTCACTTTGGACAGATTTCCTCTTCCTTCCCGCACAGATGGCAAAGGGAAAACATTGACAGGGTATATAACCATACCCTACTCTAAAATAAAAACATACTTGTTTTATGCATTCATTCCAGAGTAAAGGTCAACCTCCCCCAAATAATCAGTATTAGTGATGAGGGAATTAGAATTCTTTTTGCCACAGATTCACTGAATTCATCAAATTGCATCTACGCAAGATGGACCATTTTTCATGTTCATCTTAGGAGGCACATTTATTTATTTGTTATTGTTATTATAACTATTATATACTTAGGCAATCTACTGTCACTCAAATGCAATGGTACAGCTGTGGGGGGACATTTGAAAGACAAAAATTGGGGTAAAAAGGGCAAAAGGGTGAGAGGCTTTTTCATACAGTTTGAGGGCAAAATAGAGAATACACAAATCTTTTAAATTACAGGTTTGGGGGATAACCGAAAGCTGTATGTGGTATCGTTCCACCACAGTGTTTAGGGACAGTGCAAGCCAAATGCTCTCCAAACTGCTGTTTGATTCATTTTAGTCAAAAAGGCTTTTTCCTGGTAGTTTTTACAGCAATACATCTTCTCATCAAGAAGTACTTGGTCTGCTTTGACTAGCAGAAAGAGTAGTAGTTAAGGTCCCCACACACCTTACGATAATCGTACGATAATCGCGTGAAATCCCGCGATCGTGCGATTATCGCAAGGTGTGTGGAAGCCGTGCGACCTCTACTACTGTAAGGTCGCGCGACTTTAAACTTACGGACATGTTCGAAAACCCGCCGAGCATCGTACGATGTTCGGCGGGTTTGTGGCATGTCCGTACGATAACAGCCGTACGGGCCGGTGTGTGCGCAAGCGCACACTGCCCGTTCGGCATTGCGGTCATCGGAAGCCCGCCCCTCAGGGGGCGTGGCTTGCGATCATCGCAAGTACGATCTGCCTATGCAAGATAGGCAGATCGTACGTTTTTTTAAGCACCTTACAACCATCGCAAGACAAAAGTCTTGCGATGGTTGTAAGGTGTGTGCCCAGCCTTAGGCTTCTTTGCATGACTACTTGCAAAGTGGAAAGATGTCTCCTTAAAAAAAAAAAAAAGCTGTGAGTTTGTCTCCACAAACACACAGGCACAGCAAGGCAAGTCACTCCTCTCCTCCATGTTTCTCCTTCCTCCCTGGTCTCCTCTTTTCTTCTCCAAGTTAGTAGATGGACAGCTGCTGAAGACTCCTCTGTCCCTTCTAGTTTTTTTTACTGGACAGGAAGTTTAGGGCAGATAAGCTGAGAGAGATGGAGCCAGCTGTTTGGAAACATGACTGTAAGTGTTTTGGCAAACAGTTAAAGAAATGCTTTGCTGAGCAAAGTATATTTGTTTGATCTGGATATGATTTGGATTTATTATTAATCCATAATGGGCAGAAGCAGCAGTGAAAATGTAGGAAAAGTAGCCCTTTCCTTCTAAAAGGGAGCAGAAATTAAACAAATTAAAATATTTGCTGTTACAATTGTAGCTAGTGTGTACAAGTTAATCAGTAGGATCTGCAATTGGTATTTAGTCCTCTGTTGTCCATCCCTCATACATTTTAAAAGAAGTGAGTCGGCCCTCACTCTGATGACGGGCACCCTCGCTGAGTGTTTGTCTTTACTCTACACAATGCTCTGAAGACCCAATCTGACATGACACTTGAAGCAGGAGGGGCCAGCATCTCAAATGTATTTGGAACCAGTTGCAGCCAGTGGTCCATCTTAAGGTGCCCATACACTGAACCGATTCTCATACGATAATCGTGCAGTGTATGGAAGGCGTGCGACCATTTCTACTGTACGGTCGCACGTCTTCCGTCGACCAAGCAGGCTTGAAACCCTGCAGAGAATCGTACGATTCTCGGCGGGTTAGTGGCCTGCCTGCCTGCTTCGACAACTGCTGAACGGGCCGGGGTGTGCGCACACTGCCCATTTGCAGTGATCAGAAGCCCACCCCTCATTGCAGTCATCGGAATCCCGCCCCTCAGCCTGTCCAAGATAGGCAGATCGTACGAGCTTTTAATAAGCTTATGACCATCGCAAGACAAAAGTCTTGCGATGGTCGTAAGGTGTATGGGCATCTTTAGACTGCACGGAGCCCATAAGATCCTCACTCAGCTGATAACCCACTTAACCATTAGCCCCCTGCAGGGTCTGTGCTTCCTGAATACTTGTGACATCTGCTCCCTGCTGTTCACTGCTAATTTTTCCTGCTCTTTGACCTTTTCCTCCTTCCAGTATGTTGCTTCACTACTACTTGTGTCTGCGCCACAAGCAGGCCACTAACCCGCCGAGAATCGTACGATTCTCGGAGGGTTTTCAAGCCTCCTTGTTCGACGGAAGACGTGCGACCGTACAGTAGAAATGTAAAACAGTAGAAAGGCATCATGGCACACTCACAAACTAGCATGTAAAACAACTTGTCTCACCACTAAGGATAATAACAGAGGTTTGGATACACGTCTTCTGCAGAGGATGTGAAAGCCGCACAGCCGCGCCAAGGCACCTCTTATAGTGCGGTCCTAACTCTAAACTATGAGAGTCTCCATCTTGGAGCACATGGGGGCAGAAGATTTCAAATTGGGTGCAGGTTTGTCAGGAGAAAGCCCAGCCTAATGGTGACAAATTGTTGAGTGCGTTTGTCGTTTGTTTTGCTCGTACAGTAGAAACGGTCGCACGCCTTCCATACACTTTGCGATTATCATACGATCGTGACATTTCCCACGATTCTCGTACGATAATCGTACAGTGCATGGGCACCTTTTAGAGCTGTCCTCCTCTCTCCTCTGGCACCCTGTCTAGAGAGGCTTTCTCAGGAGTGCTGACATGCACGTAACCCCTTGTCCCTTTGCTACTGCCACGTTAAGCCTTATTAATGGCCCGGGCTTGCAAGACCTGGTTGTAGAGTCGATCACCCCCTACTATGTCCACCACCATTGCCTCTGCTTTTTGGCCTACCTACCATTTTTGGTATATTTGCAGGTGTAGCCATAATTTTTCTTTTTTGCTATTGGGATAGTGTTTCTAGGAATAAAGATGATAGTATTGAAGTGATATTAAAGTCAAAAGATTTTTCATTTATTGCAACTGCTGCTTAAATCATTCACAGTGGATGCTGCTCCTTGTTTTAAAGTTTTAGCTTCCTGTAGAATCAGCTGGTTCCCTGAGCACTGCCCTGATATCCTCTTTTAGGGCAGTGTCCTATGGAGCCACCTTTGTGTGTGCTAGTTATCTGCATGTGTTTCCACAAACACACAGGTGCAGCAGGACAAGTCATTCCTCTTCTCTTTGCTCCCCACTCCTCCTTCCTGCCCCATTCTCCAAGCTAGTAGATGAATAGCTGCTGGAGGCTGCTTTGTCCCTTGCGATCTTGTACTGGCGGAAGTTCAGAGAGGGAAGTTGAGAGTTGGAGTCATCTGAAACATGATGACTGTAAGCACTTAGGTCAAAATTTAAAGAAATACTTTGCTGGGCAATGTTGATCTAGATTATTATTGAAAAAAAAATACATACAGTATACTGTGTATATATACTGTACATATACTAGCTCTATATTTCTATATTTAATGCTGAGCACTCACTATATACTGTATATGTACAGTATATAGTGAGTGCTCAGCATTAAATATAGAGCTTCAAGGGGTCCACTTGCCAACTTGCGGTTAATGGCTTTCTACTCATAATTTAAAGTGGAACTTTACCCATATGTTTGAAATAACACCAAAGTCACCTTTGACAATCTACAAACAGATACCTTTAAAAAAAATTGCCAACTTTTTATTCTTTGCATACCCTATTTTTCTTTTTTTCACCCCATTCCTCTCACAGTGGCCATTTTTACTAAGGGCAGATGAATCAATTTCCCTTCACTTCCTGGAACTCGGGCACATGTTAGTAGGGCATGTGACTATGCACATCATCTAAGGAGAGGGAAATACCTTTCCCTAAGATCTTGTGAGATTACAAATGAGATTTCAAAGCAATGCACTGCTGATGTAACCTTCCCAGGATGCAACACTTAGACACATTACATCAATAATGCCCAAGAGGACCAGGAAGTGAAAATCAATAATTGTAAGTAAAAAAAAAAAATGTTTAATGAATGTAAGATGATTTCATATCAGCATTCAGAGCTGCATGCTAATGTAATTTTTCATGAAAGGGGGTAAAGGTTCGCTTTAACAACAAAAAGTTCTTGTGTATAAGGTTTTTAACCTGGTCAAGGTGCCTCTCCCTGCTTGTCTGCCCACACTCAAGTTGCCTTTTGTAGCTCTCTATTTTTATCAAGAAAATGAAAAGACAGCTAAAGGGGTCATTACTCAGGAGCTAGCAACAAAACCTCTGGCTGACAATAGTCCTAAAAATTATTTTTGGGTTTAGCAAAGATCACTTACCATAGGGGGGCACAAAAGAGAACATTATCCTACGCTGCAATTTACAGAACTCAAGTACAGGACGTTTATCAATTCATCTACACTGAGCACTCCCTGTGTAGTCAGTCAGCTCTCCCTGTCCTTCCTCTATAGCAACTCCAATGCACTGACACTACTACTTGACTCTTATAAGGCTCTAACCAGGGTTAACAGCTGCAAAGTGTATTATGTGTTATTCTTAAGGTTTCCCAAGCATGAATTCAGTTAAAATTTGCAAATTTAAATAGAATTCAAATCCTGGAAATGTTTTACGAATTCGGTCTCATCCCTTATCTTTATAGGACAGGTAGATGCAAAGGCATAAAGGCTGCAAAGTGTATAACGGGGTCATCACCAAGTTTTCCCACCCATAAATTCGATTAAAATCTGTAAATTTGAATGGAATTCAAATCCTGGAAATTTGTTCCTGAATTCGTGTTCAACCTGAATCTGAACCTCATGCCTAATTTTTATAGAACAGGCAGAAGCCAAGGCATATATAGTTACATATAGTTACATAGTAGGTGATGTTGAATAAAGACACAGGTCCATCAGATTCGACCTATATGGTGTTTGTGTGTTATACAAGATACTTTAAGTAGTGCAATATTATAGAAAAATAGCTAGGGAAATCAAATTTGTATCTAAAATCATTTGGTAATCACAAAAATACAAAGGAATCCAGAGGAGGGGTACTAGCAGAGAAAAACTAAAGTAACACAAACTTCAAATTCAAATGAAGCATTAAAGAATGTCCCGGTCAGGACACTATCGACATGGAGTTTGTATGTTCTTCCTGTGCTTGTGTGGGTTTCCTCCGGGTACTCTGGTTTCCTCCCACACTCCAAAGCTATGCTGGAAGGTTAACTATAAAAACAAAATAGTGCAGTACTCCATTTACAAAGTGAATGAAGCACAAAAAACAGTGTATCCCCAATCCAACAATGTGCTAAAAAATATATGCAATATAAACAAAAATATGTGTATACCTAAACTAAGTGATTTGAAATGAAGTTCCACTCTGTATCAGAACTAATCTGATTGGAAACACTTTATATAAAGTCCCGCTTTGTTTATAAACCAGTCCACACAGTTCAAAACATTCTTCTGTCAGCGAACAGCATACATATAGCACGTATTCACCACTAAATTGTATATAATTTTTTATCACATTTTTGTACTGGGTTATGCATTGCTTTTTGTGCTTTATTCACTTTGTAAATGGAGCGCTGTTTTTATAGTTGGTATTATTGTGTGTTGTTTCACATTTTTTGTGTCAGCCGCCGAATAGGTTTGATTATAATTTTAATCTAGCACGGAAAAGCGATATACCGTATTTTTTGCTCCATAAGACGCACTTTTTCCCCCCAAAAGTCTTATGGAGCGAATCCCAACGCCCAAGACATGCAGTTTGGGGCGCCGGGCGAGTAGTTTTTTTGTACATTTAGCTCTGCTAAAGCAGAGCTAAATGTACAGTAGGAGCCACTGCTCGTTTAATACGAGTGATCTAATGAGATCACTCGTATTAAAACCGAGCGGCGGCGATCGAGATCACCATAGAGCAGACGAAGAATGGACGTTCTTCGTCTGCTCTGTGTGATCACTGAGACCGTGGCGCTGTAATCACAGCGTCACCTGTCTTAGCGGTCACTAACGGCAGCTTCTGTCACAGAAGCTGTGACAGAAGCTACAGTCTGTCGAGTGCTCCATAAGGCGCACCGGACTTCCCTGCATCCTATGGTCCGGTACATCTTATGGAACGCAAAATACGGTATATATTATAATTTTTTTCACATGACCTTAGACTGTAAGCTTCATGAGGGCAGGGACCGATGTGAATGTGCAGTATGTAAAAGGCTGCATAATATGTCAGCGCTTTATAAATAACTGAAATAAATAAGAGAAAGCCAGAGCACAAATTATAACTTTCTCAAGTTCAAGCCACCAATATGGTGGAGGAATCTAGTAATGTCATACATGAAGGTGTAGACAATTGCAGGAGGTAGCCAGGTACCCTCACCAAGTACTGTAACAATGAATAGCTAGAGGTTAAAGTGTATCTAAACATAAAAACAAAAGTTAATTATATTGCAGCTGGCCAGCCTTTTTCTTTTTTTCAAGCTAAGTACATTTTCAGCAATTATAGAAAATACCTGGTGATTTTGTCAGAAATGCAGTGTCCTTGTAACTACCCGTGAGCACAAACAACCTTATACTTTCTCTGTAAATTAGTAATCCCATCAACTAACATGTAATAGGGATGAACATAGGCAGTCCTATTTGAAGTCCAGCCAGTGTGACAACAATAGCTGCCTTCACAGATAGAGTGGAGAAGTAAGTGTAGCCATAAAGGGGCAGGAAGTGTGGTATTCACAGGAACACCATGTGAAAAAAACAAAAACGAATGCAGCCATCTCATTTAATTACTCGTAACCCTCTATATATTTTTTGTTTTTCAGTTTAGATATGCTTTAAGCGTTCAGAATCATTTTGTAGTGACAGTAAGCAGTTATGCCAGTACTGGGTAAGATGGTCAGGATCCTGAGAAACATGTTCGTGTATGTTGGCTGAAAGCTGGAACATAATACAGTTTGGGGAGGCATTGCAACCTAAGGATTCCAGCTTTATTCTTTTATCTGTCAGCAAACCAGAACTTTGAAGTGAAGCTCTGAGGGCTTGTTCATACCAAGTGTGGAGCAGATGCAGAGCAGTTACAGAACGTATCAAAAGTGCATCCAATGTATTCCAATGCTATTTTGGGCGCTAGTTCACACCACAGCGTTCAGTTCCAGAGCATGTGGAAAAACTGCAGCATGCCCTATTTTTTCTGCTCAGGAACGCAGCAAAACGCATGCAAATGCATCAAAATGCATGCAAACGCACTGAAAGCCCAATTTAGGCAAAAACAAAACAATTTTTTTTTTTAATGGCCCGGAACGCATCAAAACGAACTGCACTGCATATGCAGAAACTCATGCACATCTGATCCGGATTTGGTGTGAACAAGCCTGAGTTATATTTGCAAACTTGCCTAATTTACTAGGATATATAACAAGTGTGTTAAAGTGCACTGATGTTGTTTTAAAAAAAAATGCATTATGCTACAAACAAATATATAAAAATATTTTGTGTTTTCTGTGTGATCCTTTGCAGTGTGCAAGTTACAGATCAATCTCACTGATAAACGTAGATATACGCTAAAATCCTGACCCTATGTTTACAACCATATTTAGAGATAGTGATACATCCAAAGCAGGCCGGATTTGTTCCTGGAAGAGAGGCGAGGGATAATACTATTAAAACTATATCTCCTATCCATTGGGCGCGGGCACATGCGTCTTCTTTGTGTCTGCTATCATTGGATGCAGAAAAGGCTTTTGATAGGTTAAACTGGAAATGTATGAAAGCATCTTCAGAACACATAGGAATTCTGGCATTATTAATACAAAAGATTATGGCTCTATACTCCATCCCAACCGCTAGGATACGGGTGAATGGAACTTTATCAGACCCGGTTGAAATTACTAATGGGACCAGGCAGGGTTGTCCACTATCTGCTATATTATATGTCATAGCGATGGAACATCTGGCTATAGCACTACGTCAGAACAACGATATTCAAGGGTTCAAAATAGGGTTAAAATAGGCGAGAGGATGCATAAATTAAGTATTTTGCGCTGCTGCTGATTTATTATTATACATTAATAGCCCAAGGATAGCATTCCCTTTGATCCTGGAGGAGATTAAGAGGTTTGGGAGAGTCCATAATTATCGAGTTAATGCTGGTCAGGGCAGCCATCAGAAATTTTGGGGCCCCTTACACAGCTTTAGGCCTGCCCCCCCCCCCCCCCTCCCCATTGCTTGCATGGTCACGGGTCGCCCACTCCGCTCACACACACACACAATGCCCACTGCACGTGTTTATTCGAATGCAGATGGTGGGGGCAGGGGTTTGGTTTAAATTTGTATTACTTTTTTACTTTGTTTTTACTTAATTTTTTTACTTGCATTACTTTACATTTTGATCTATTTACATTTTTAGTTGTTATTTATTTTTTGACAATTTTTTTTCACTTGACTACACTGATATTACACAGGAGCCCCTGTGTGATAGCATTTGGAGGTGACAGGTTCTCTTTATTGACCCCGTCACCTCCAACACAGGAGTTCTAGCTCAGCGCTGTGCTCGTTCTCCTGTGACAGTCTGTGAGTACAGCATTCGTGTGTCACTGCTCACACCGAGCAGAGCAGAAAACGGACGTTCTCTACTCTGCTCCTCGCTCTCCATTCTGATCTAGTGTGCCGTGATCCCGGGTCCTCCAGAAGAGCGGGGGACCCCAAAGAGCACGGCAGAAAGGGATCCAGCGGGCAGGGAGCGATATTAGAGGGAGCGGCTGGGGAGAGAGAGAGAGGGGAGGGGAAGGAGAGGGAGAATCAGGCTGGTTACAAGTGATTTTGGATGGCTGTACTGCCGCTCCAGATCACCTGTACAAAATGGCTCCCACTTTACATTTAGCCTTGCTGCCTGCCCGAAGCCGGGTTAAGGGCCGATTCACAACACAAAGGCTGTGTTCCAGGGCGTTCAACCTCTGGAATGCAAGCTGGCTGGCTCCCTGCATTCAGGGGTGGGAGGGGGCATGGCGGTGCATTGAATGGCACTGCAGTCACGCCCCTTCCTCACAGTACAATCGCCCACACCCGGAACACAGGCACATTAGTGCTTGCGTTTCGGTCCAGTGCGATCTGCAAAAATAGTGCTTGCAGTATTTTTGCAGATCGCACTGGACTGGAACACAGGCACTATGCGATCGTACTGCGGGCGTGACTGCGGTGCCATTGATTTCAATGCACCGCCACCCCCCCTGAATGCTCGCCCCGCGCCCTGGACTGCCTGTCCCGAGCGATAGGAATTCCACACCCCTGCATTGCATTGTAATATTCCCTATTATAATCCATTTAGCTAATGTAAAGAAATTTTAGCACACAGGTTCTGGGCCTCTCACTCTACCCCTTCCCCCTTATCCCAGTGCTTTTTCCTTATGTTCTTAAGCTGCCCATACACCTGATGATTATCGTACGATAATCGTCAGGTGTATAGGCAGCATGCAACCGCATTTACTGCACTGTCACACGATTTTCGTATAACGAGCACGCTAGATAACCCGACCAAAAATCGTATGATTTTCAGTGGGTTGGTAGTGCGATCGCAAGACGAAAGCAGCACGACCCAAGGTACACAACCACACACCGCCGGCTCACCATTGCAATCATCTGCAAGCCCTCCCCTCAGCAGGGAGGACTTGCGATGATCGCAGGTACAATCTGCCTGTCCAAGATGGGCAGGTCGAACAAAGTTTTAATCACCTTACAACCATCGCACAACGAAAGTCGTGCAATGGTTGTAAGGTGTATGGGCAGCTTTACACAGATCCCAGTGTTTGCCCCTGCACTTTATTATCACTATAGAAGGTTGTGTCCTCTTTAATGTGGTACTGGGGTCACTTTGTATTCAGCTCCTTCTCATACTCCAATGTCCTCAATGTGCATTCTGTATTAAAATGTGCATATTGTACCCGACAACCAGTTTTCTGCTGTTCTGAAGTTTAGGTCATGAATAAAACATGTGATTGAGGAAGCGTCTGTCAGGTAGGCATGCACAGGGCCGGTGCAAGGATTTATGCCTACACATTTTTGCACCAATCCCCTCCCCTGTGCTCTCAAAGAGCTGGCTATGCAGCCTTACACTAGTGCCGGCCCTGACCCCATTGCTCAGTCTACCCCAAAACATGGAGGCATTACCTCACTAGGAGCAAGTTGCAATTTGAAGGCTAAGTTCACTTTGCTGACCATGTTTTATGTTACACCCATATGTAGAGTGAAACATGGTCAGATTGCAA
>NW_017307491.1:162906-169852 GCF_000935625.1 Nanorana parkeri | reverse complement strand
CTTCTCCCCACAGGCTGCTGTTTAATTTTACAGTTGGACAGAGCCATGCACAGCCACATCATCCAGCCACAGGAAGGAGGAACTAAAAGCCCTGTCTGCCATAGCGGCAGAGGGGCTTCTAGTTTTAGAGGAATAGAAGTGGGGTGACATTCCCGCACATGAAGCCTTTTAACTCTGCCTCCTATCCATATTACTACATGTCCGTACCTCGGTACAGGCATGGACGGGAGTAGGGATGCACCAATACCATTTTTTTCAGGCCGAGTACCGATACTTTTCCTCAAGTACTCACCATTAACAACTACCAATACTTTTTTTTAGTGTCATGTGACAGTTTTTCTAAAACAATACAGAGAAATGATTTTAGTATAGTGGTGGAGTGCCAGGGCATGGCTCCAGCTGCAACTACTGCACCCTGGTAGTTCTGCCACTGACTCCAAGCTGTCAAGCAGGGGTAGCAAACATCCGGCCCTCCAGCTGTGGTGGAACTACAAATCCATGAGGCATTCCAAGATTCTCACAGCCACGACTTCCTGGGAAAGATGCATCATGGGATTTGTAGTTTCACCACAGCTGGAGGTTTTCTACCCCTGCTGTAAAGGGACTAAAATTCCCAGCAACACATTATACAGCAATGCAAAATGACAACCAGCTATAGAGGACTAAAAATTCCACCAATACACTATACAGGAATGCAGAATAATATTATTATCCTGCATTGATGTATTGCTGGGATCTGTAGTCCTCTACAGCCGGTTGCCATTCGGCATTGCTTTATAATGTATTGCTGGGATTTGTAGTCCTCTATAACTGTAGCTATTATTATAATACCATCAGCTGTAGAGGACTACAAATCCAAGCAATAAACCATACACCAATGCATAATAATAGGAAGCTACATACTCTGTGCTGATCCGGGGTGACTGTCTGATGTCTCCAGCAGAGGGTCTGTGCAGAAGACTGTGCAGGGTCTCGGGAGGGCTGCGAAGAGTCTCAGGAGTAGGAGTGTGGAAGTTTTTAGAAGGGCTTTGTAGAGTGTAAGGAGGGCTGTGTGGGGTCTCAGGAGAGCTGTGTGTTGGTGTGGTGCAATTGGAAAAAACAGTGCATGCAATTGCACCTCAGTGGACCCCAGTGGCATTGCGGTAGCATGAATTACACTGTGTGGGGAAGGTCAATTAAGTGGTAAAGTGTGTTCATGTCATGGGACCGTGAGATGAAGGTAGGTGGATGGTGTTGGATGGTGTAAATGTTGAAAATGTATTTTCTTTAACTACCCCCCAGTCGTGGTAAAAAAACGGCCGGCCGGGAATTTTCTAGATCTGAGCCGGTGTCTTTAGATATCTGCTCAGCCACAACCACTCGCTGGAGCGGGAAAATTCCTAAATTTAAAAACAAGCAGTGATGCCTGTTAACATACAAGCAATCCGCTGGCTATAGAGCTGGCAGATCGCTTGTATGGGGTGCCGATCATGTGTGTGTCCCCTCCCTCCCACTGTCTCGCTGGTCCCGGGGCCATGCTGTCCCCAGTGCGAGCCTGAGACCAGCATAGTGGCTCTGTGACAAGGAATCAGAGGGAGATCTCCCTCCGGTCCTCTGTCCGCTGTCAGAATACGGAAGTGATGTATAGTTCATCACTTCCGCCTTCTCGTGTCACTCTCCAGCATCAGAAGCTGGAGAGAAGCCGATAAAGCAGATCTCTGTTTCATCAGCTTCTCTGGGGGTCCTAGATGACATTAGGGGTCTTGGAGACCCCTGATGTCTCCATAAAGAGGACGTGTCGCATATATTTGCTATCACGTATGGGGTTTTCTTAGCCCCCTATGTGATAGCAATAAACTTAAGTGAAAACAAATTAGAAAAGAAAAGTAAAGGTTCCCAAAAAAATATTTAAAGTCGCACATAAAAAATAATGTAAAAAAACAAACTTTTTTTAAAGTCCCCACCCATACATATACGCATGCAAACATGTGTCGGGTGTGCATCTGTGCGAAATCGACGATTGCGCCCATGCGCGTGGGTGCGCGCATTTTGAAAGCTTTATGTTTGATGTCTATTTACCCGACGTGACCCCGTCTTTTATATTTTACCAAAAAATTGGGCAATAATAATAATTGTATTATAACATAATGTAAAAAAAAAAAAAAAGTCCCAAAATGTTTGGTAATTCTTTCCTTAATATAATAAAAAATAAAAACCCCAGTGGTGATTAAATACCACCAAAAGAAAGCTCTGTATGTCCCCAAAAAATGATATAAAATTCATTTCAGTACAGCGTTGTATGACGGAATAAACGTCAGTCAAAGTACCGCAGCGCTGAATACTGAAAAATGGCCGGCACAGGAAGGGGGTGAAACACCTCGGTCAGCAAATGGTTAAACTTGATTTAGTGGGTATGGAATGCGCTGTGACATCTTGATGGGCAAACGGTCATATTGTGTTTTTATTTTTTTTTGTAGGGTGTGTACTAAAGTTAGGGTTAGAAGTTAAAAGTGAAGAATTATTTTTTATTACTGAATAAAATGTTGTAAAATGAAATGTCTGTGGGCAAGATTATGCGGCATAAATGCAGCATGTGTGAGTGCTGTGACATATGGAAATAGTGGTTGATGTAGAAACCTTTTAGTCCTCATTCACACTGCATTAGGTTGGGCCATCCACATCAGTACGGTGTGCACGGCCACATTGGTCGTTCCCGGGACAGGTGCTGCGTGTGATTGCACGCAGCAGCCTGTTGTTCCCTGTGGGAGGATGCGGCCGTAAGCTGTCATATGCACACCCGTACTCAAACGCAGACAGGATGGATCCCGGACACCCAGATCTGCACGGATGTGCAGTTTGGCTGTGCGCATGACAGCGTATGGCTGCGTCCTCCCATAGAAAACAACAGGCTGCTACACACAGCACCTCTCCCTCCCAGGAACGGCCCGATACGGGCATGCACTCCGCATGAACGTACGCCCCGAGTTAACGCAGTGTGAATGAGGCCTTATAGGAGTGCTATGTGAGTTTTCAGTATAGTGCTGGTGTACATATCCCCCCCCCCCCATCCTGCTCTGTTATATTGAGGCACTGTGGTGTGCTGAAGGTGTTGAGACACACACACTATCTCTCTCATCACCCCTCTCCCCCAGCTCGGGAGCAGGAGGCAGATCAAAGACACATGACAAATGATCCTGTATACAGGACACACAGCAGTAAGGAGGGCTTACTATGAGATCTGGATATGGAACATTGCAGAGCTGACAGCCAGGAACACAGCGCGACCTCATCAGCTCGAAAGTCGGCACTCAGAGAAGAGTTGGAGAGGGGTAACAATTACACAGGACGGAGCTCCTTCACTCTGATCTATCAGGAAGTTTGTATGCTGCGTCTGTGCTCTGATTTTTCCACCCTGCTCACCTCACCAGTGCCGCAGGCTGCTTGTGTTGCCTGTATACTAATGGTGGCCCTGGGCATGCACCTAACTCCAGGAGCAGGCAAATGGTACTATACGTATAAGTCAATAGGGAAAAAATCATAGCTTGAAGCCGGGGCCCCCCGGCTAGTCGGGGGCCCCTTACAATGGTACTGGTCGTACCCTCCTGACGGCGGCCCTGATGCTGGTAAATCCCAGTGTCTGGACATCACACTTCCCCCAGGAGAGAAGGAAGCCCTTAGTGTTAACTTTCCATTTGCATGGGCTACAGAGGCCCTTAAATATCTAGGGGTAAATATTTCTACGGATCTGGGGGAAATGATATCAGCTTAATTATGTACCTTTGTTGGAGGTTACACAACTCCACCTGGAGAAATTGAAAAGGAAAAAACATTCTTGGCTTGGGAGGATGGCACTATTTAAGATGGACATCCTCCCAAGATTCCTCTATATTTTTCAGACGGTACCAACAAAGATACCTCGACAATTTTTTCGTAAATTACGTATGTCTTTATTACGTTATATATGGGGTAAGATGGGAGTGCGGTTAAGATATGATATATTAACCAAAAGAAAATCGAATGGTGGGGGAGGACTCTCATATATGGAGGTATATCATAAGGCTGTAGCATTAGGTAGAATGTTAGACTGGTTCTCTCCAGCTTGTCAGAAACTCTGGGTAACATTTGAGCAGGCGGAGGTGTCAGTACCCTTGACATCTATACCATGGATCCCACCTATTAAGAGACACTATTGTTGCACTAAGTCTGCAATAATTTCTTCAATGTTAAACATATGAGATGCAATGGTAAAGAAGTATAGGTTATCAACATATGTAGGTCCACTGACACCTATATTGGGGAATCCAGATTTTCCACAAGGCCTGGAGAGCAGAAGGGTTTTGAAGTGGGAGACTATAAAGCTCTCCCCTATGATACAAGCCATTAATGAAACAGGTTTATATCCATTATCAGACCTACTTCCAGTGAATACATCGAGCAGAGGCAGATGGTCAGAATATATACAACTTACATTTTTATACAGTTCTCAGCTCTCAAGATAGGGTAGTTAGAGATCTGACCCCATTTGAAGATATACACTGAGTGGCCAGATTATTATGACCACCTGACGTTTGTAGGCAAATTAGCTATAATTAGCTATAATTTTGCGCTGAAGTTGCTAGAGGGCCAGACCATTATAAATAGAAAAGCAGGTTGTTTACCACGACAGTAGAAGTGATTATTTTCTGACGATATGGGTGAACAACGCGATTTAACAGCCTTTGAACGTGGGATGATTGTTGGCGCTCGGAGCCATGGAGCGAGTATCAGCAAAACAGCAGAATTTGTTAAATGTTCAAGAGCAGCTGTTGTTAAAGTGTTTAAAGACTGGACTGTCAGCCGAAAATCTGGGTCTGAACGTGCGAATTGTGGCCGTCAGCGACTAGTCAATGTTAGGGCAGAACGGAGAGTGGCAAAACTGGTACAAGACAACAGAAGGGCAACAGTGCAGTGTCAGATTCCTCGCATCACCTTTCAACATCTCGTGGAGTCACGAGGCGGCCCAACTAAGTCATCTTGTGGAGTCATCTCGTGGCCCAACGAAGTACTGATGTGGTGGTCATAATAATCTGGCCACTCAGTGTATGTTTGAACAGGGCAGGAGGTAAACAAATGGTATCCTAAGTTTATAATATCTTACTATCTCAGATGTATCCGACACTCCTTTTTATACTAAAGCTTGGGAGCGAGAGCTGGGCCATGTAGTAACTGAAGAGGAATGGAACCAGGTTTCTAATTTAACCTTCAAATCAAGTATGGCAGTAATAAACACAGGAGAGAAATGTCAAAATACTGACCAGATGGTATACATGCCCAATAACATTATATAAGATGAACTCTCAAAGCTCTACATTGTGCTGGAGATGTGGCAGGGAGGAGGGGACAATGCTACATACATGTGGTCATGCCAACAGATAAGAACTTATTGGACATCTATCTTTGATATAGGACGCCACTTAACGGGGACACCAGAGGTGGCATTACTGTCACCGCATAATGGCTCGGTAAGAATGTTAAAAAAAATAGCAAATCAGAGGTCCAGAAATATATATACGAAATATAAGTAAGGATGTAAGAACTAAATATCCTGTCACCATCCGGGAAATACTGTGGAAAACCTGTCACTTGTGCTTCGGTATGGCTTGGTTTTTTTTTGTTTTAGTTAGTTGGAGGGTGGAGGGATGGAAAGATATAAGGATGTTTGATTGTTTAATAATAATGTTGATAATTGAAGTTGTTTATAAGTTATGGAATTGTGTGTAAGATGTTGACATTTTTTAATATATTCTTGTGGAATTGAAAGAAAATAAATATTCTTTAAAAAAAATATATATTTTTTGTTTTGCTTTTGTCTTGCAGCATGTCAGCCGTTTATAAATGTTTTCCAAGCAATGCAGCACATTTACACATCTGGAATTTAGTAAGTATATTTTACATACATGATATTAATTAGTAGTAGTAGTAGTATCTGAGATAAATGATATATTAATAGTACTAGTTATCTTTGTATTTGGCTATTTAGTTAAATTACTTTCCTTTCCACTTACACCAGCAGAGATCTGTGATTTTCTTTAACTGGCAAATAATTACATTTCTGCCTTGTAACTTTGGCAACTATATCCAGTTTGTAAATGGTAATTCCTAGAATTCTCAACCGCTGCTTATGAAAAATTGCTGCGGTCAATCCACTGTGTCTGCATGAGGGTAAGGTCAAATTACAGACAGATTGTTCTTGGCATCACCAGCAATGTCCTCTGGACATTGGGGATATAAACTGTGTGCCCAATTATTAGGCAAGTGAGTATTTTGACCAAGCTCTTTTATGCATATTGTCCAACTGCAAGCTCTATAATCTTGAAGGCGTATTGGATTTAAGCATATCAGGTGATGTGTATTTGTGTAATGAGGGAAGGGGTGGCCTTAGGAGATCAACACTCTGTATCAAGGTGTGCATAATTATCAGGCAGCTTCTTTTCCTCAGGCAAAATGGGCCAAAGAAGGGATTTAACTGACTGAAAAGTCAAAAATTTTAAAAAGTCTTTCAGAGGGATGCAGCACTTTTGAAATTACTAAGATATTGGGGCGTGATCACAGAATCATCATAAGTTTTGTTGCAAATAGTGAACAGGGTCGCAAGAAACGTGTTGAGAAAAGAGAAGCAAATTAACTGACACATAAGTTAAAACGTCAAGACTGGGCCAAGAAATATCGGAAGACAGATTTTTCAAAGGTTTTATTGACTGATGAGATGAGAGTGACTCTTGAAGGACCAGATGGATGGGCCCGTGGCTGGATCAGCACCGGGCACAGAGCTCCACTTCGATTTAGACGCCAGCAAGGTGGAGGTGGGGTACTCGTATGGACTGGTATTATTAAAGATGAACTAGTTGGACCTTTTCAGGTTGAAGATGAACTCAAAATCAACTCTCAAACCCCCCCCCCCCCCCCCCCCCTTCCCCCCCCATGTGGG
>NW_017307491.1:159028-162630 GCF_000935625.1 Nanorana parkeri | reverse complement strand
TGTTAAAGCGTTGACGGCAGTGTCGCCCGCCTCTTGGGCCCACCAGACACGCTTTAACACAGCTTCGTCAACTAGTTTGACAGTGGCGTAGCCAAGAAGAGCTCCGAGGTAGGGGGCGTGCCACTCTGGACAGAGGGCGGACCTACCTCCGGCTGCACTAGAGACTGGGGGGGCCCCACTGAGATCTGTCAAGCAAAACGAATGGCAAATGCACTCATCAACTCATAACCAGCTTTCAAGCAAGGTGCAAGGTGCACATGGAAGGGCTTTATACAGTACAACAGCAAAACGTTTTCCACCACACTCACCAGCCAGCATGCAAAAAAACCTGTCTAACCGCTAAGGTTAAAATCAGAGGTTTTAGATACACGTCTTCTGCAGAATATGTGAAAGCCGTAACGCCTCGTCAAGGCACCTCTGTGTAGTGTGTTCCTAACTCTAACCTATGAGAGTCTCCATCTTGGAGCACATATAGCAAAAGATAAAATTGGTTGCAGGTTCGCCAGGAGGCAGCCCAACCCCCTTAAAGGCACAGGGACATACAAGGGACCCCGCACATCACAACGGCAGCTGGGACCCCCAGTTCCTCTTTTATAAAATATCAGTTATGAAAGTTCTAACCAAACAAAAATCATCACAATATGGGCGCATACACACCAGCAGCCCTAATTTAGGGGCTGCAAAGGGCATTTTTCATAAAGGTGAACTAACTCTTTACAGGTATAAGGTGTGGAACTGAGACATCTTCAAAATGAAAGAAAAAATGCTCTACGAGTCAAAGGGGGCTTATAAATGGGAAAAGGCTTTGGAACTTGCATATTAAAATGAATTTCTAATGTTGTTTTGAGAGTTTATTCATTACAAGTGTTTCTTTCTATTAATAGTTATCGCTATGTTGTATACATTTTGATATTTAGAAATATTAAGCATTGATTTCTCTCATGATCTCATCTCTTTAGCAATGTTTCTCCTGAAGCACAGAACAGGATTTGTATAGCTGTTGAACCAGCTCAACTTATCAAGGGAGACATTATGGTAAGTGATCTTGTGGGTTTTGAAATAAAAAAGTAACAGCTGTTGTTATTCAGTCAGAAAACCTGAAGTTTTTTTCTTTAGATATAATATAGGATGTTATTTTATTTTACATTATATAACAGGTGATATGGTGTAACCCAGGCAGGCAGGTGTAGGAACTAGAAGTTTCTGGAACATGATATTTGTTTTTATTTTATTTATTTATCACTGGTGTTTATATAGCGCCACCAATTTATGCAGCACTTTACATTGTGCACATTCACATCAGTCTAAGGTCTCACATGCATACTTACAGGGCCAATTTAGGCAGGAACCAATTAACCTTCCAGCATGTCTTTGGACTGTGGGAGGAAACCGGAGTACCGGTAAAAAAAAACCCCACACAAGCACAGGGAGAACATGCAAACTTCTTGTAGATAGTGACCCGTGATTTAAACCAGGGACCTCCTACAAGGCAGAAGCACTAACCATTATGCCACTGTGGTTTGTTTTTTGTTTTTTTTAATTGCCTGAAAGTCCACCTAGAGCTAAAATATCCCTGTGTTGCGATATATCTTAGTGGACTTTTTCAGACACACATAAATTTGCAAGAGAGACGGAGGTTTTGTTTGTTTGTTGATAGAAACTCGGTTCATACAATGGAAATGGCCAACAATACAGCCCAAACTGGTTTTACACAATGGGGTAGCTTATCCTGTATTGATTTGTATCACAATGGGATGGTGATCATGAATAGTCACGCCTAGCCTGGCCAAGACTCAAATCAAATCTTGACTACTGAGGGCAATTTATGGTACAACGCTGCCACCTAGAGGTGGGAAACTGTATTGCATTTTCCTAAAGGTGAAAGGGGCGTAGCTTCCATTGTTTCAGGCCAGTTTCTCTCAATAAAAAGCCAGTAGCTGAAAGGTAACACAGGAGTTCACCAGCCCAGCACTTCACAAGACCAGGGCTTCACAGGAGGGGACAGTACGAGGGCGCTTCACAAGACGAGAGGACTTGCTTCAAGACCAGGATACTGCAACGAGAAGCCATTCTTCCTAGGCCAAGCACTGCTCATCACAGAATTTATTGGAGTCTGCAGCCTAAGCTAAGTACATTTTCAGTGTTTCCCCTCCTGTGAAATTATACATGTACTAGAAGATAGTGTAGTGGGTGCATGTGAATGTTTGTAGCAGCCTGTCTTGTTGATGTATTTGTTTGCTTTTCCTGTAACTAAGTTTGTACATGCAGCATTTTCGCCAAGTAAAGTACTTTTAATGCTACTGAGTCAGTTTCCTTGAAGTTTACTGCAAGAACAGACAACAAATAGAAATTAAAGTTTTGCCAAGCTTTACAGCTGGGCTCATCCTTGAGATAAGCTTGACGTCTCTGGGATTTGTAGTCCAGAGCATTACAATCCCTTTTGGCCCTTAAAGTGTACCATATCTTTACACATCAATACACACTCCCTGATCACCTCTAACAAGCCACAGCTTTACTCTTGTCAATGCTTTGCTAATTGGCTTGCAGGGCTCCACACAGAGGCTCTTCCATAAAAACATTACGGTTTGGTTTACTACCTTACCCACACCAGTGAACTAGTTAATGGCACCCCAAATGCGCCTGAGCAAACGCATTTTTTGCCCACACGTCTGCGCACATACAAACGCGCATGAAAACGCTGGGAAAAACGCAAGACCCATGTTGCAGAATTTGCTACATGTGACTTTTCCCATTTTGCCACATATTTGGCATCCATTGAAATCAATGGAGATGCGTGCCAAATACAGGAAACAAATGCCCAGGAATGTGCATCATAGTGATGCGTGTTTCCACTACACCTATGTGTGAATGGGGCTTTATGAAGATTGCAGGAGTAGGAACCGTCGATGAAGATTTTTGAAGAGGCTGTGTGTTGCTCAGAAGGCTGCACAGACTTGATAGAGTGTGGACAGGTAAGGGTGTGACTGGGTAAATTTTTTGGTGGCTAGTAAGGATCTAGCTCTGTCACCTCTACCCCTTCATCCTCATTGTCCTCATCCTGTAAACCAGGGGTCCCTAAAAGGTGTACCACGGTCCGAATCCGAACCGAGCAGTGGTTCTATCCACACCACGATCGCCAACTAGGTTATGGCTGGCTATCAGGTCCCCGATCCTCCGCAGTCATTGGCTGCTAGGAACTCAGCATTCCTAGCAACCAATGATGACACCTTTATTCCACGCAAAGCATTAAGGGAGGATGGAAGAGTATTGTCTTCAGCCTCCCTTGCTGCCTAAAGTCTGCCCCGCCTCCTTCCTCCTCCCATCCCCGCCTGTCATGGTCTACCAGAGCTGTCTCTCTTCTTCTTAGCAGCTCCCCTATGTGATAGCAATTAAAGCAAAGTAAAAAAAAAATAGTTTTTAAATTAATATGAAAAAAAATTAAATGTATAAATTAATAATAAAACATTTTTTAAAGTCCCCTGCCCCAGCGAGCACACGCGTCTTCACATAAACATATGCGTCGGGTGTGCCTACATACGAAAACAACGATTGTGCTACACATGTTGGGTATCGCCGCGCACGCCAGAGTGAGAGTAATAATT
>NW_017307491.1:156744-158734 GCF_000935625.1 Nanorana parkeri | reverse complement strand
TAATAACGTGCTGGATTAGTGTGATCCTAGTTCATTTTATTACAGCATTGCTGTGCTGTATGTGTATAGGCCAATGCCTTGGCTGGCGCTCGTGCAGAAAGTTTCTTGGGCAAACTCACTGGCCAAAGTGGCTCCGTCGGCTAACAAAGGGAAGGGGGAAGAGTCCGGTGACATCACGGACATCGAAGTCACCGGACTCCTGCCCCTTCCCTTCGTTAGCCGACGGAGCCACTTAGGGACATCGACGTCACCGGACTCCTCCCCCCTTCCCTTCGTTAGCTGACGGAGCCACTTGGGGGAGGGGGCGTCACCGGATCTCCGACGAGACTCCCGGAAGCCGACGGAGAGGTGAGTATTTTCATTAGCGATCAAAAAAAAATTAATCGATCAAAAAGATTAAAGATTATATATATATATATATATATATATATATACACACACATGCATACTGTATATATCTATGTATGAGTGTGTGGATATGTGCATTTCTTCCAAATTTTAACTGGTTACAATTCACTTATGTCCTATGTTGTCATTTTTTGCAGATCAAATGTTACCATAAATCATATTACACTGAAAACCACGATATCATTTTCAGGCTGCAATTCCATACAGGAGCTGTTCACGGCCAGAGACTGTATTTTGGCAAAGAAGATTTGGATCATGCAAATAATGGTGAGGGTTTTACCAATACATAAAATAATTTGCATATGTTTAAAATATATGTATATAACATATTTGAGAATAAGCAGTGCTTTAAAGCACAATTCAGGTCTAATTGACAGCCACTAAGCAGCCTAAATATTAGAAAATGTATGTAGTAGATAAGGCAATATTTCTGTAATATCCAAATTAAGTGCTCTTCTGATCTTCTGGTCATCAGTGACACTGTCCCTTTGTCAGGGTTTCTTCCCCATTCTTGTCCTGTTGAGCTGCAGCCTGTTGTTGTTATTCCTGTTTTCTGTGCATGACCTTGGTTCTGGCTGGCTGATCTCCTGGTTCCTGGCTATTGTTTCCATTCATCCTGCTCTCCACGTTCCCTGACCTGGTTCGGCTTACTACCCACTTTGTCATCTGACCTCCGGCTTGGCACTGACAACGTCCTGAACTTTCTCCATTGTTTTTGCCATTTTGTTATTTTCAATAAACTGCTTTTATTTTTTAACCTGCACTTTGGGTTTCTGTTTGTTTTTTTGATTCCCCGACACCCTTGCCCATCATGCTGGAAGAAATTAAGACATCCCCTCTCTGCTGTCATCCTGATGTCAGGATGTACGCCTATCTAATTAATTAACATTGATATCAAACTCCTTGCTAAATTTTTGGCTAGGGATGCACCGATATATCGGCCGCCGAAACATATCGGCCAAAAATTGCATTTTTGGCATAATGCCGAAAGAGCAATTTTCTGGCCGATACAGCGGTGCATCCTATTCTCTCCTCCCCGCTGTCCCAGTGGGGAGGAGTGAAACTGTCACAGGCGGCCGAGCGCTGCGGGAGTAGAGCGCTGTGAGCGGCCGGCGTCTCTCCTCCCACACCGCTCAGCCTCCTGTCACAAATCGCAGAGCGGTGTGTGGGCAGAGACAGCCAGTGCTGTCACAGGAGGCTGAGCTCTCCTCCCGTACCGCTCGCTCAGCCTCCTGTGACAGCATGTCAGGAAGGAGAGCGAGGTACAAACATTATCAGTGATCGCTGAGTGTTTCTAAATAATTGAGGACATAGTATGTTTACTATATCCTCAATTATGAATAAATGGGAAGTGATCTACATCACCTCCTGTTTATTCATAATTATGGTTATAGTAAACATACTCTGTTCTCAATGTTATGAATGAACAGGAACACTCGGAGGATTTTTGTTCATTTATAACGGGGGCTGCAGAAAAAGCGACTCTGTGTCCTCAATCTCTTTTTCTATTTTAAAAGGGAAATATCAGGGGTCTGTTTAGACCTCTAATATTTCCCTGAAGCCCCTAAAAGTATAGTATAAA
>NW_017307491.1:122128-156706 GCF_000935625.1 Nanorana parkeri | reverse complement strand
TATAATAAAATTTAAAAGTTTTTATAAAAAATAATTAAAAATACAATATTTAAAACATTTTGAAAAAGTTAAAATAAACATTTTTGGTTTCGGCTTGACATTTTTTTTTCATTTCAATTTTATGTCGGTTTTTACATTTTCTTGTTTAGTTACTTTTTCCAATAAACTCTTTGTGAAAGAAATTCTAACTTTTGTATGGTGATTTTAATTGAAACTGAAGAGTTTATTCTGTAAAGAAGAGCCCTGTTCATTCATAAATATTGGTTATTCCTAGAACACTCTGCATAAGTATGGAAATTGGGATTATGCGGTAAAGGGATTTTCTTGAAAATCTAGACCGGTTATTTAAACTAGCCATGCCTATTTTTAGCCACCATTACTTGATCACACTGGTAAATGGCTCCCTGAGTTTATTGGAGGCCCTTATGCATTTTATGCACGTTTTACAATTGTTTGTGATACCATGTATCCATATTTAACATGCTTTTTTCTCGAAACTGCACCAAAGATGTAAAAAGCAGTGCACCTATGCACCTGTGCACCTAAAACATACATGTGCATATAGAGCATTAGAGTAAACCAATTACATTTTTATATAGATGTAAAATGCAAATTTGTAATGCCAGTTGAAACCCTAGGAAGGTGTGTTTGTGCAGTCTTGCTATATTTGCAGCTGTTGGTTAAGTGTATGGATAGTTTGTTAAATGCTGAGGTTTATGGAGGGGTGGGGGGTAATTGTAGGAGGTTCAAGCAGTTGAGAAAGAAATTGTGTTGTATGAGCAGGAAAGAGCTGCTTGCAAGCACTGAACCCCTGGATAAGCTTTTTAGTATAAGACTAACTTTGTTTTTTTTCAAAACCCCTTCCTGTCTGGTGAGCCCTGTATATGTAACTGCTAAACTATATTGCACTTAGTGAAATTTTGTTAAAGTTGAAAACAAGCCTTATATGTTAAGCAATAAACAGGACTTTATTTGAAATTCAGTATTTTTCTACATGTTGTACTGATACTGAATCCCCTAACTACTGGTTATAGGTGGGCATAATGCAAAAAAACACTACATAATATAAAACAGTTTGGTGAAACAAACATTTAAAGTAGTATTACATTTTCAAGCTATTTTCAAAAATGAATATACCGGTAGCTCAGTTTTTGCACAGTCATGTTTTGGAACAGCTGGCTTTTGCTATCTCAGCTCTGCTTTCCTATACTTCTTGTTGAGAACAAGATCAAAAGGCATCATAAGGTCTCCAGCACAGTATTCAGCAGCCATCCATCTAAAAGCTTAGAGAAGGGAAGAGAGCGGAGCAGGGAGCAGAGGAGTGGCTTGCCTTGCTGTTCCTGTTTTTTTGTGGAGACACACAAAGCTTACTAGCACACACAAGGGCTTCATTGGACCCTGCAAGGGAAAGCGTTCAGGGAACCAGAATCTCCTCCCAGCGTCAGGAATAGGCCCCGAAGAAACCTGCACCTTCACATCTGTGGGTCGAAAATTTAAAATAAAAAGTGCCAAACGTGGATAGAGTGCTTAAATAAATCTAAAGTGCCAGTGCACCACTCTGACAGGCCTTAGGGGCCGGAGTGCAAAAATATTGCCCCAGACTAGCCATAAGGCCTGTCTTGGAGGCGAAGTGCAGAAAATTGCAAGGTGGTGTGTGACCAAGTGCCAGTGAGTCATGTGGGGTCCCACACCCATGTGACTTCCTGAGCACCCCTGGGACGCCCCCCCCAGGGGGCACAACACCACGGGCTTCTGCCGCCACCGAACCCTCGGGCCAGACCCCCTAGTTCTCCGCTCACATCAGGAGGTAGTGCCGTCGGGGGTCCTCCCACTGTCTAGGGTCTACCCGTACATCAGGGCCTGACGCAACTAGCAATGGACCGAACCGTCCTCTGACACCCACCATTACGTCAGAGGGTACTAGAATGTTCTCCCATCGGGTGGCAACATCCTCTCCCCTCCAACAACTGATAAGAACAGATACTACACTTGATCTTAGCCAAAAGGCCGAGAAGCGATCCAGATGTATGACTTAATTCAGCTAGTTATACATGGTCGCAGCCCCAGTCTGAAATTTGATTGCCAAATGCCTCATTCTGAAAAACCTCACACTTCCCCAGCACTTTTCTTAAAGGGGACCAGATGGAACTGCCAAAACGTTGATCAATATTTCACATTACATCTTGATTAGGGAGGACAATGGTTAAACTTTCTCAGATTCCATGAATCCTGATTTGAATGTCTTTTAGGGAAGCATGCCATTGTTTAAATCTCAAATGCAGGACCCCACTTTGGTACCCACCACAGAGCAAACATTAGTGTATCGTTTTGTTTGCCAACGAGTTCCACAAGCCTCCACTGGATTTCATAATTTGAGCTGGTTTCTAGAGGAAGACCATGTGGATTGATTTATCTTGTGAAACATATATGTAAAGTGTGATTACTATCCACAAAATCATGATTGAGGAACACATACTGTATATAGTACAGACTAGGAGGCTCATTTGCCCAAGGTTCAGTGGTTTTAGACTGTATAAGAAAAGGAGGTTTCACTTTGAACCTTGAGAGGTATGTGGTAGAAATGGAGGAAGCCAGGTACCTTGGGTACATTGTGGGTCGAGGTCTGGTCAAAGCTGAGCTAATTAAGATGTAGGCTATCCAGAGTTTGCCCACCCTCTAACAAAGAAACAGGTTTGAGCATTTCTAGGAATTACTGATGGTTTGTGCCCAACTTTTACACCTTGGCTGCCCCTTTACCTTATTTAACCAAAGGTTGAAAATCCGCCATGGTGAAATGTTTTCAAAATACATTGGGCATGGGCAATAGGAATTGGACAGTAAAGTGAAATTGTCTGCAAAGTCCATGTCCTACAGTGTTGTTTTAAAGCCAATTTCAGAGTGTTCTTCCAGTGTCACATTGTTTTGCTTCAGCAAAATTGATTCTGGTTTACACAGACTGATTCAAGCTAGTGCACACAATCTAGTCCTCACTTTATCAAGCAGTGAGTGAATTAGGCACCGTTGTTCAGTAGATAGTCAATCTAGCTTGGGTTTCATTTCACTGGTTGAACAGCTTGTGTCCAAAGCCGTCTGTCTAGCTGTCTAGATTACAAAATGCAAGCCTCCCAATGACAAGGGCCTAACCCATCTAAGAGGTATATGATAAATAAGTAAGGGGAAAACTGGTCTGATCTTGAAGACAGCTGAGGACATGTTTGTGAATAAAACATCAACCGCTGCTTTTCTGTGGATATCAACATGGTTCCTTAACATACTTCCACTTAATTGTAATTAAAGCACCATATATTGTTCTGGGACTTATTGTTCTAGAAATGTTGATTATTTAGAACACCAGAGGTGTTGCTTTATCTTTTTTTAAATGTGAATTTTTTTTCTTTATATAGATCATAGGTTTCTGGACTATGGAAAAATCGAACTGGTATTTTCAAGAAATCCAGAAAAACCCTCTGGTAGGTGTTTTTATCATTTATCATTATTTTGTATTTTCTCTTTTGTTCAAAAAAGAATACAGTGGGGATGGGTTAGAACCTCTGTCAGGTTTTTCTTTTATCTTTTTTGCTCTGTCCCCACTAACCCCTTATTTGTCCTGGTGACATTTGTATTTATTCATTTCAATTTTATTGGGTTTGAAACTATAAAACATACAAAGCATTGATATAGGAACCATATAAAAACACAGGAAGCTATACCGAGTGCTGAGGATAATAGAGGTTACCAATCCAAAAACATCCAAGAGGGAAAAACGAGAGGGGCGTGGAGGATAAAGGACAAACAAGACACGAGGGGACAAAGGCAATAGGCATCCCGAGTGGAGTACATGAGTTCTTCCAAAAGTCAGGTGGAGTCCAGTTTGTGAAACCATTCCGAAATAGAGGGTATGTGAGTAGATCTCCAAAACCTGGGGACAAGAGATTTAGAAGTATTTTGCATAAATGGTACCAATGTTTTCCTGTAGGTACTAGGTGACCCCATGTTGAGGTGAAATAAACACACCCATGGATCCAGGGGGTGTTGCACACCGCAGACCTGTTGTATGATCTGTACAACTTGTGTCCAGAAAGGCTTGATCAGTGGGCACTCCTACCAGATGTGGGCAAAAGAGCCTGGACTTCCACACATCCGCCAGCAATGGGGGTAGAAATGGGTGTTAGCCGCATGTAGCTTAATGGGGACCTGATACCATTGAGAAAGCAATTTATAGTTTGTCTCTAACATTAGAACATCGATCGAGGAGGACGTGACTACGGCCAATATCTAACTCCTCTCCTAAGGGGTGAGAGTACGGTGAAATTCAGTCTCCCATTTAGACAGATAAGGTGGGGGCGAGTCATGCTCAAGATGGATCAAAGCTTTGTAAAATATACAATATAGTAGGAAATATAGTTTCAAATGAAATCTTTAGGCGTTCTCAATGGTTTTGGCAGGGAGGCTAGAAAATGGGACAGCTGGCGGTCCTTCAAGAAATGCAGGGGTATCTTGCCTTGCCGAACCTGTAGGTGGGGGTAGAGGGAATATGGAGGTACCATGCAGTACATCACGCAGTTTGAGGATAGTTGAGTCTGACCATTTCTAAAAGCACTTGTCTAGTTTACCCGGCGGAAATAAGTCAGAATCCTGCAGCGGTATCATGATTGAATTGTAAGGCCAGTGATCCCAGGTACGTAGGGTTAGGGTTGTTAGAGGTAGTGTAGAGGGAGCTAACATTCTCCACTTGGGAGACAGCCAGATCACATCTGACAAAGGGGCATTGCATGGCGCATGTCTCCAAAGACACCCTACTCTTCCGCATTGCACCGAAGAACCTGTCCACCACTCTCACCATTTGGGCAGCAACATGATAAGTCCGAAAGTCGGGAAGGGGCCAATCCACCGTTCCGGCGAATGCGGATAATAGCACGTCCTGAAATTCTAGAAAGTACGGTGTTGCCACACATAATTGGAAACTAGCCATTGAAGCGTCTAGAAATAGGAACCAGGAAGAGTTATGGGCAGCATTTGAAAAAGGAATAGCACTTCGGGGAGAATCATCATTTTAACTGCATTAATTCTACCGACCCAGGAAAGGTAATGTAGAGAGGAGGCCATATCAGACTTAACCACATTTAATAGGGGAATTCAATTATATTGATATAAATCCAAGAACTTGGGTGTCAACAGAACTCCGAGGTAGCGGAGGCATATTGGTTGCCTTTGGAAAGAAAAATGAGGGAGAAGGGCTTGCCGGTCCTCTTCTGGCACTGATATATTAAGGATCTCAGATTGTCCAATGTTAATTTTAAAGTTGGAGAAGGCACCATAGGTTTTTAGTTCTGTCAGTAGTTTGGGTAGGGACATCCTTGAATTCCGGACATTAAACAAAATATTGTCAGCCCTCAATTTAAATTTGTCCGCTGGGGAAAGAATGCGGTGAATATCTGGATTCCGTCTCAATAGTATCTAATAGGGGTTCAAAGGAGATGGCAAATAAGAGAGGGGATAGAGGGCAACCCTGTCTGGTCACGTTGTATAGCGTAAGGGGGAGAAAGAGCCATTTATCCTAACCTTAGCGGTAGGGTTTGCGTAGAGATCAGAGATCCAATCCATCATCCTGGGAACCCAAACGCAGGTGGGATAAGGTTGCGAGAAGGAAGCCACAGGTCACTCTGTCGAAAGGTTTTTCCACATCAGTAGACAAGAGTAACACTGGAGACTTCTGTTGTCTGGCAACGTGAATGAGCGAGATAGTCTTAAGAGCATTGTCCCGGGCTTCTCTACCAGGGATAAATCCCACCTGGTCTGGGTGGACCCAGGACGGCAAGAGCCGATATAGTCCTTTTGCAAATTTTTTGGGGAGAGTTTTGTGTCTATATTTAATATAGAAATGGGGGCGATAGCTTGCGCAACAGGATGGATCTTTATCTGGTTTGGCAATTACTGTAATATGTGCTAATAATGATTCGGTGTGTAAAGGGGAGCCTTTGGTTGATGGAGTTGGCATAAGAACAAAATTGTGGGGCGAGAATGTCCTGGAAGCGTCTATAATAGAGTAGTGTAAAACCATCCTGGCTCTTTCCTAACGGGGTAGTTTTGATGACCTGTTTAAATTCAGATAAGGGGATATCAAATTCTAGGGCAGAGAGGGCTGGGAGGTTAGCTTTGAGCTGATAGGAGTTAATTCTGTCAAGTCTAGAGGACCGAACAGCAGGGTCATCGGGTTCATCAACCTGATGAAGATCCTGATAAAATTCGTGAAATACCTCAGCGATGACCGAAGTGGACTACACCAGGGAGCCAGACTTGGATTTAATTTTTGAGATGAAGGTGGCAGACTGCTTAGATCTCAATGCCCTCGCAAAGTACCTACCCTGTTTGTTACCCAGTTCATTGTACCTACAAGAGACAACATTAAATGACTATTTGGTATCCGTCTCCAGCAGGAGACCTAATTGGTCTTGCTTGGCTATCAATTCCTTAGGAATTTTCGGATTGGGAAAACCCTTGTGGCTCAGTTCCAGGCGTTGGATCTCCGTGGGTAGCCTCCCCAGTGTCTATCCATTCCCCCTTGCACCGGGCTCCCACAGCTATCAGCTTGCCACGGTGGACGGCCTTATGAGCTTCCCACATACAAGTCGAAGACACCTCAGGGGATACATTGTCACAGAAGTATGATTCTAGAGTTTGTGACAGATCTGTAACAATCATCGAATCTTGCAACAATTAATCATTTAGTTTCCAGTTATAAGTTTTCCCCGTGGAGGAGTCTAGGGATAAAGAGATCAAGACTGGAGCGTGGTCAGAGATTGTCATGAGAAAGATATCAGCGGAAAGCTTCTGGCATTGCGTTGATGGACTCCTCCTTATTAGTTGTGCCTCAACAACTTCATCAGAGGTGTGCTATTGATGTGTCTATTGATATACTGTTGGATTTATTACAGTTTGTCATGCACATTAGAAAACTTGGCCATCCAATGTCTATTAACCTCTTGTTTGGTCCCAGCTTTACAATGCAAAGTATTTTCTACAGGTGGAACTCGAATAATTAGAATATCGTGCAAAGTTTATTTCACTAATGTAACTTAAAAGGTGAAACTAATATATGAGATAGACTCATTACATGCAAAGCAAGATAATTCGAGCCGTGATTTGTCATAATTGTGATGATTATGGCTTACAGCTCATGAAAACCCCAAATCCACATCCTCAAAAAAGTAGATTATTACATGCAATCAATAAAACAAGGATTGTACATAGAACAATATCGGACCTCTGAAAAGTACAAGCATGCATATGTACTCAGTACTTGGTTTGGGCCCCTTTTGCAGCACTTACTGCAATTACTTTTGCACGATATTCTAATTATTCGAGTTTCACCTGTATATATGTGAAAACCATAACGTGTTTTTCCTGCATTCAAACGACATTGGTGTCACATATATTCACAAACCTATCATTTTAGTATTTCTAGCATAGATTGTTGATCTCCATCGCTAAACTTTCATCTGTTGCTCTGAATTACCTAAAAGTTGTAGCTGCATTATCCATTCATCAATTTTGAAGCTGATCATGCACTGTATTGATTAAAGTATCCCATGCTTCCTTAGGAATCTTTGATCAGTGCAATTGTTTGGCAAAATCAGCATCTTTTGAAGGATATGGTGCATTTTTCATGGCGGCTCCTTTTAGCACCACTAGCTGCCACAATTGCAAAATAAAATAGTTTGGGAATTAAGTAAGAATAACATTTCTACTTGCTATGGTGTTTCAAGAGATGCAAAATCTTTCAAGAGATTTAATTCGTTTTTAGACATGTGTGGTATGTTGCCCAAGAAACCTATTTAAATAAAAAATCATATAACTGCACACAGCATTACTTCCTAATGTCAAGCATTTGATTTAAAATCAGGAATCTGCATCCTCGGGTCCCCATACACTGACAACTAATTACTAATAGATTTTGTCTGCCAAAAGTCAGCCAGTGTATTGGCTGTGCAAACTGATATCTTCTAGAGACTGTAATAAATGATGTGGCCATCCTAGGTACATGTTATTGCACATATGTCGTTCCTGGAGAATGCACATCTTCCTTTTTGTATATATTTTTAATAATGATATTTTCTAGATAGTAGTTTGTATAACTCATAATTATATGCATATAAGTAAATTTACAGAATGCTATAAGGCTTAAATTGCTTGTGCAATTTTGTCTTGTCCTAGTGAGCAAATAACTTGTGTTGGTTATACACATTGAAATCAGTGTGTAGGTCAGCTGCAAATGTCTGCTGTAAGATGAGGCTATTATATGGTTAAATGACATATCTGGAAGAGGTGGAGCCTTGCTGAATGAAATTGCTTACATGCTCACTTTCACATTTCTCCTGGGTTCCGCTCACCTCCCCCTTTTACTTTTGTGTTCCAGGAGTTCATATTTCAGATGTTTAGGGGTTTTTCTTCCCCTTGTTCATCCTCATGTTTACTTTTAAACCAATCTTTCTGTGTATTAGTTATGTACAGTTCTTCACAGCAGAGTATTTTTGCTAGCATTGCTCCAAGCTGTGATGCATCTTAAACGAGAATTTGTTACTGATTTTCCACATTCCTCTGCAAAGGTAAGAGCCTTTTTTCTGCACTGCTGAAATGTGTTGTAGATTACATTCTTCAGGAATCTGTTGGGAGTGGTATGCAGAATTTGTTTGTGAACCGTGCAAAGTAGCAGCATGTAGGAACATCTAGAATGTATTTCAAGGATTTGCTGGATTCCTGATTTAGGAACTGTTTGCTAAAGCTTTCTAAAGCCTTTGTGTTGGTCTCAGCCTAGAATATGTTTTTCAGGTTAGCTTATGTTTGCTATTGTTTTTACAAGTGAAAAGGGAATAGTTGTAAGTCATCCACCAAAGAAATAATTGTAGTTTTAAAGAAAAGAAAGGGCAGAATTTCATTCAAAGCTGGCATTGGTTATTCTCATTTCAAGACAGGAAACATCAGGAAGACTTAAAAAGTGTATTTTTTGTTAATAGTTTCCCAAATACATTTGCTGTGGGATTATTTGTGCATTTATTCTTTTGTAAATTTCCAACTCTCAACACTTGCAATACCATTTTGTGTTAGTGTGTGTTTTTGGACTATTTTGTTTTTACCCAATATAATTACTTTTTTTTTTATTGTTAAAGCCAGGATAGAAAGATGCTGGTTATGGAGTTATGCATATAATATAAGTATATATTCATAAGCTACCACTGTAAATAATTGAAAGAGATCGTGGCGATGGTTTAATGTGCTTTCCTTCCTGCTTACATGTTGCTGTTGGAATGTAGAGACAAAAAAACATGGCCAGTGGCTCTGAGTTTTGCTATTAAACAAACTGTGCAGACTTGGCTGTTATCAACTGAAGATCAAATGTTTACTTTTGTAACATTCTTGTAACATTCTCTACATTTCAGATCATTTGCAGAGATCATATAATGTAAGAGCACAGGAATTTTTTTTTCCATCCAGTATACCTGTAGTAACAAGTATATATTCGGGTAAAGAGGGAATGTTTTTCATCGCAGCCTTTAACATA
The DNA here is from genome assembly GCF_000935625.1 of Nanorana parkeri. Classification (NCBI taxonomy): domain Eukaryota; kingdom Metazoa; phylum Chordata; class Amphibia; order Anura; family Dicroglossidae; genus Nanorana; species Nanorana parkeri. Next base: position 147,147 of record NW_017307491.1, on the reverse strand, counting down.
ACTATGTAGTTTAATGATATAGTGCACAAGTCGCACTTCACAAAGATAAGGACCAATGGACATTTATTTGCTTAAAGTACAAATGTATAAATTAAAGCAGAACTCCAACTAAAAATAAGAAAAAAATATTGCCCATTCAAATACAATATGACAAAACTAGCTTTTTCTGTAATATTCAGCCTCAATTCAGAGATTTCCTCTACAAAACGTATTTTTTTTGCCACCTAGATGGCGAACATAATATAACCCACTTCCTCTGAGCCCAGGTTGTCCTAGACCTGTGACTGGACAGTGAAAGAAGAATCAGTGCAGTGATTCTCTCACTCAGCGCTCATCTATCTGTCACTCGGCTTTCTCTTCCTATCCCCATGTTTCTAGTCAGCGCCTGAACTGATTGGCTTCATGCACTGCTTCTTTCTCTTATACTCCAGTTGTGCTGTACATTTCCATTCACACATATGTGCATTTTCATGTGCTTTTTAGCAGTTTTTTTGTGACACATTTGTATGCCTTTTTCATGCATTTTTATGTGTTATGCATTTTTGTCTTGCACAATGAAAGTAAAATATAGTATAGATTGCTAGAGATGGGGGCTTGTTGCTATTTGTTAAAATGCTTGAAAATGCATATTGCATGCATTTTTTAATGCATTGAAGGTCGCACATTTTAATGAGCAGATTGTGGCACATTGATGTGACTGGACAAACACATGTAACACATGCGCCCGCCTCCTCCTCTAGCGTCACTGGGAGTCCTGGTGAGCGCGGACTGACCGTTCAGGGACTGTTCCCATTCAGGACCCTCGGCCTCCCCATGTCTCCGCTTCCTCCTCCTCTCCCCCTCCCCGGGCTGCTCATAGTGGAGGTGAATAGAGATGTATAACCATGTAATTAGTATGTATTATTTGGGGGTGTCCGTTGTGACTTTGACTTGAAAGGCACCGGCATGCCCCCTCCTGCCCCAGAACGCAAAGAGGCTTCCACTATGCGATCCAGCGTTTTCAGGCCACTAACCATGCCGGAACGCATTGGAGATGGTGTGACTCGACCCTAAAGCCTGTGAAGCTCGTGACGCACTGCACATGGAGCCGCGCACAGCAAACGAAAGCGGTGGTAAATGGGGCTTTGTGTGCAGTGTGTCCAGCAATATCCTCTCCCGCACTGAGCTAGGCGAGAGCTGAGTGGTGAGATGAAAAATTTCTGGGTTCACACATATGAATCCACTTTAATGGAGGCATTTGTCCAGCGGCAATGCCTCCAGAACGCAACATACACTCTATTTTTTAACCTCCCTGGCGGTATGCTTTTTTCTTTTTCCTTTTTTCGTTCTATGTGTTTTCGGGTTTTTCCCAGTTTTTTTCCTTAACTTTTGAATCTCCCGCCGGTTCCGCCCCCCTACAACGCGGACGCTCGCAAGGGACGAAACACGCACACAGAGCGGCTCGAGGGACAAGATAAGAGGCGCGCTGTGTATTCCCGAGTGTGGCTCGGGGTTACCGCTTATGGTACAGAAAATTAGCCCGAGCCACACTCGGGAATACCGCCAAGAAGGTTAACACACGGCAACACAGCGTTAATGCCCATGTGTTAACTGCACTGGGCGGTTGCTATTGCATTATCCCACATGAACATTGATAGGCAGCAGAGAGGCTTTAAAAACGCTTCTCTAATGCCTGATTTTAACACACCTGTGAAAGAGGCCTAATGCTCCATTCGCATATGGCGTTTGCAGAGTATCAGGTTAGCTTTGTGGTGGGCTGTGCAGGGTCTATGGTGGGCTTTGCAGAAGGGGGGGCTGTGAGGTATCTATGGTGGACTCTGCAGGGTCTCAGGTGGCCTTTGCAGCCTTCACAGCCCATCTGAGACCCCGCAGAGCCCACCACAGACCCCGCACAGCACAACATAGATCCTGCAAAGCCCACCCAAGACCCTAGCTTCCCTGCTACGCTAATAGCGCAACCTGTCAAAAACCGGATACCGTGTGTGCGCTGTATCCAGTGACTGACAGGTTACGCAAAAAGTCTTAAACAGGAAGGGGTGGGGCAAATTTAGATTGGGAGCAGCCTGCATTTAGTCTTGCCTAGGGAAGCCCCAAATCAAAATACACTACTGACCTGTTTAATGAATACCTGCGTTATGTATACTGTACAACTACCTCTGTCGTCACTATGTTTGATGCATTCTTTGGCCTTCTTTTTGTATTACAACTAAATTAAATCAATAAAATTCTTGTGAAAGAAAATTAAATGTTGCCACAAATTCAGACCTGGCCTGTGCATAGTTCCTGTGTTATATCAAGAAATCTAATTAGCACTCTTTTCTTGGACGTCAGAATAATTAGTGTTTATGTTATGGAGAATAGGGAAGGGGAGGATTTGAGTAGTTTAGAAAATAGAAGTGGGCAGTGCTGAACAAAAATGCTGTGTGTTGTCAATCCACAAGAGAACTTAGAAGTTGAGTTCTTTTCTGTACTTGTAGGGTTCTGTTTTGGGGATGGCATTTTTTGCCCATCCCCAAACACTTTGTTTGCCTTGTGGTGAATATGCCCCTGACAGTAGTATGTAAAAAAATGGCAAAAAGAAAATATATACCCATCATAAGAGCATTAGGAATAGCATTGAGACAATCTCGGCCTGTCAGAAATGTAATTTAATGTGGGGTATAACTCATCGTGAGTGAGAGGCATGTCAAAAGCAGGTGACCTGATAATTAAGAGAAGGTGACTGCCTTCCCCTTACGATTATTTGCTTGGTAGCTCCAGATATGAAAGTTACCAGTTTATGCTCAGATCTGTTCAGAGCAGCAATACATTTATGTAGAACATCCCCCCATGGATGTCTCTTTAAAGGAGAACTATGAGGTGAGTGCTTTTCACTCACCTCATAGTTCTAGCCGACCTGTGACAATGAGACTGTTGCAGGTCGGCTCAGTAGATCGGGAAGTGAGTGAACACATATCGGCGTTCGCTCACTTCTCGATCCTGTCACAGCTCTCTGCCGTGACAGGGGAGGGGCTGGATTCCCCCCTCCCCGCTCCGATCCTCCAGCACTGACTGGCTGAACGGGAGGGGGCGGGTACAGCTGGCTCTGCCTCTAGATAGGCAGAGCCAGCTGTCACACAGCTGGGTGGATCCAGACATAATTGTCGGGATCCGCTTCAGCTGCGGCGTCTCAGTATACCACTGTAGCTCGCGAGATATACTGCGGCGTCTCAATATACAGCGAGCTGCAGCTCGCGGTATATTGAGCTTAGGGTGACGGGAGGACGCTAGTTTGTGTCCTCCCATTACCCTAAGGAGAACTATGGGGAAAAGCCCTAACCCCATAGTTCTCCTTTAAATTCCGGTGCAGTATTGTTCTAATTAAGTGATTGATAGATTTGTATCCACAGCCTCTACACCCTGGGGCAGGTCCAATATATATGATATATTGTGCCATGGTCTACAAATCGCAGAAATAAGAGGAATTATAAGCTGGGGCAAAATTGGCATTCACAGGTGTGCATTACCATCAACACATAACTTTATATAATTTTCCAGGGCGAGTATATTACTGTAACACTTTGAAGTAATGCTCCTGATGTCATTCCAGTCTTCCATAGATAAGGATTGTGCCATTTTCTCCTCTCATTTAAGCATATATAACAGTTTGTTGGAATTTGCAGAGGAGGTCAGGGAAAGATGCACACGAACAGCCATAACATTATGACCACTGACAGGTGGAGTAGATGACATTGATTATGTCGTTGCAATGGCACCAGGAAATAGGTGGGATATACTGGGCAGCAAGTGAACATTTTGTCCCTGAAGTTGATGTGTTGGAAGCAGAAAAAATGGGCATGCATAAGGATTATAAATGATTTGGTCAAGGGCCAAATTGGGATGTCTAGACGACTGGGTCAGAGCAATTCCAAAACTGCAGATCTTTTGGGATGTTACCAGTCTTCTGGGGTCAGAACCTACCAAAAGTGGTCCAAGGAAAGGAAATTGGTGAGGTAGTAACAGAGTCATGGGTGGTCAAGGTTCATTGATAGACATGGGACACGAAGGCTGGCCCGCGTAGTCTGATCCAATAGAAAAGCTACTGTAGCTCAAATTGCTGAAAGAGTTAAATGCAAAAATAAAAAAAGTATCCCATACAGTACTCAACTTTGTTATATAATACGAAATATAAATGTCATACTGTATATACCAGTAAGACCTATTGGATTAGGAGGGGTGAGTGAAGTATGAAAATAACTTTCTTGTTCATGAACCTCTCACCTGCTCTTATACCTTGAGGACCTGTGGCTAAAATGTAAAGCCCAACTAATATTAGATGTGTTCACCGGGTTCACACCTGGGCGTTTTACAGCGCTGATCGACGTGCTGTAAAACGCTGTGAAGTCCCATACTTCCCTATGGGGATGGTTCCCACCTGGGCGTATTTCAGCCCGTGGAAATGCGCTGAAAAACGCCCTACGCCCAAACAAGCACAGGAGCTTCTTTGGGACGTTTTTCCATTGTTATTCCCGAGTGTGGCTCGGGGTTAACAAAGCGGTAACCCCGAGCCACACTCGGGAATACAGCGTAGGACTTACCTTGTCCGCGATCCCTGCTGTGTCCTCCGGCGGCTGCTGACTTCCGGGTTCAGTCCCTTGCGAGCGGCCGCGTCGCAGGGCGGCGGAGCCGACGGGAAGTTTGAAAGTGAAACATTTTTTTTTTTTAATGGAGAAAATAGGGGGAAAAAAATCATACCGCCAGTGAAACGCGCGTTTCACTGAACGGAAAAACATGCTAAAAACGCAAAAAAAGAGCTTAAAAATACCCTTTCAATCCCCGCTGCTCTCCTTGCCTGTATCGGCAGAGACGTCGGGGACACGGACCACTGCAGCCGGCACCAGCAGGGAGGAGAGACTGCTGTGACTGCATTCCACCCGCTGCCCTCCATACCTGCACTGCCGCCCCGTGGCTCCTGTTCCCCTGGCTGTTCCGTGGCGCTTCTGCCCCGCCCCCATGCTTCCTCTGCATCTACAGGCTGGGAGCCATACGCAGCCTGCTATTGGATATTTTAAAATGCAGTAGCCAATAGTGGGCTCTGCTGCTGATTGACAGCAGGCAGTGGGCGGGTGCAATAGCCAGCCTGCTATTGGCTATTGCAGGGCTTAAAATTTCAAGTCTAGACCTACTAGCCAGGCAAAAACCTTACTCTCCACCAGTTGCCCCACCAAACCTTGCCCAGGCCCGTCCCCCAACACCGCCCCCAGCCCTGCGCCCAACCACTCCCCCTGAAAGCAATACGTATAAGCAATAGTGAATAAGGCAGTGTTAAGTGAATTCTTTAAGCAGTTTTTGGCAATAAGTAGTTAGTACTTCTTCAGCACATGGGTTCCTATGCATAGTCAGCTACCAATTTTATTGAAAATATGTTTTTATTTTAAATGAAATTTGTAGCTGACTATGCATAGGTGTGCTGTGCTTTTTTGTGCTTTGTTTTTTTTTTTCTTTTTTTACTTTTGAAATATTTAGGCCCCAAAGAGCAACACGAAAATGGCGTTGTTGGTTTTTTTTAACGTTGTGTTTTTAAAAAAAAATCTTTTTGAAGTAAATTTGCCCCCAGAGCGCAGCACAAAAAAAACTTCATTTACCTTAAGCTGGCGGGTGCAGGGATGCGCACCATTGGCGGGTCTCTCCTTCACGTGTCCCCCACGGCTGTGGAGAGCGGGCCTCTCCTCATGTCTCCCTCAGCGGAGGAGAGCGGACCTCTCCTTCACCTGTCCCCTCAGCGGCGCTGCCAGTGTAACGGCGGTGCCGAAGAAGAAGCCGGAAGTCGGCTTCAAAACGAGGCTTGGAGCGCAAGTGGAACGCAAATCGATCCTCTGGGCCTGGGGATCGCATTGCAAGCCACCCGCTCCATCAATAAATGTGCAGGGCATTACTGTGCTCTCCAGAAAGGAATTTCCCCTCGCATTTGGCGAGCGGGCGAGCGGAATTTTCAAGCCCTGGGCTCTTGCATTTTAAAATATCCAATAGCAGGCTGGCTATTGCTTCCAGCAATAAAAATAAATAAATTGGTAAACTAAAATTAAGACTAAAAATTAAGAAAATTTTGCTGTTGGAGGTGCATTGTGGTGCCATTCATTTCAATGGATCGCAAATGCACCTCCCGTCGTCAGCGTGATCACCCGTACTGGAATACGTGGTAGTGCAATCAATGCCCTGCATTCCAGTGCAGTGGGATTTCAAAAAATGTGCATTCCGTTTTATTCTGAAGTAAACTTTGTCTGTTGCGCTGCATTTGTGTATTTTATTTTAAATAAATGACATTTTTTTTTTATCCAATTAATCCAAGTTAATAATCGGCTCACTAATCGATTATGAAAATATTCGTTAGTTTCAACCCTAATGTATTGCTGATATTTGTAGTCCTTTATAGCCTGTGCCATTCTGCGTTGTTGCATGATTTATTGCTGGGATATTTAGTCCTCTATACAGTGGCACAGAACTATCATGGCCACAGCTGTGACAAGGCCCTGGCGTTCTGCCACATGGGGGGACCATGCTGGCATTGCCGGTTCCTGGGTCCCCTCCTTCAGTCTGGGGCTCTTCATCCTTTACACTGAACCCAGGGCAGGGGGCCCAGGCCTAAAATTTCTGATGGCTGCCCTGCATATGAGCATATGGACATCAAGGCTGAATTTTGGTGTTGTAGGCCTTAGGTACTCTTTTATAACACTGGCTTAATGCTACACTGCCACTCTTTCAAAACGTAATCAATGTATCTTAGAATTTACATTTATTATGGTTTTTGATTAGAAGATTAAGTATTATGGTCACTGGCTGTCTGGGGTTGTGTTGGTAATGTATTATGTTTTCTGCATTCTGTTATGTGAGGTATTGATGCCATGGATGCTTGCCTGCAGTTGTCACTTCCAGTGGCTTCTAATGAATAGCTCTGTGGTCATGTGTCAGCTGAATTTAGCCGCATGTGTCCCTTGGGATGCTTCAGTCAAGTGTCGCTGGCAGACAAAAGAAGAAATTGTAGTATATCATGTAAAGCTCTGCAGTAACAGGATGTGGCAGTTCTTTTTTGAGAGTTTATTTCTTATTGTGCATTGTGAAATTTTGGGACGTTAGCTGAAGGGATGCACCGATACAATTTTTTCCAGACCGAGTACAAGTACCGATACTTTTCCTCAAGTGCTCGCCGATACCAGTTACTGATGATTCTTTTTTTAGCGTCATGTGAAAGTTCTTCTAAAACAATGCAGACTAATGATTTTAGGACAGTGGTGGAGCACCAGAGCCCAGTCACAGCTGCAACTTCTGCAACCCTGGTAGTTCGGCCACTGACTCCAAGCTGTAGAGGAACTTCAAGTCCCAGCAATGCAGAATACCAACTATAGAGGACTACAAATCCCAGCAATTCATTATATAGCAATGCAGAATACCATCAGCTATAAAGGACTAAAATCCCAGCAATCCATTATACAGCAATGCAGAATAATATGAAGCTCCATAATCTGTGTTGCTCACCAGGGCTGTGCAGCGTCTCAGGAGGCAGCGTGGGGGTGTCAGCAGGGCTGCGTGCAGGGCTCTCTAGGGCTGCGCCACTCTCTGCAGGCAGCAGTAAGAAGATGTGCGGCCTGACCAGTGCTGTCAAAGACGCCCGCTGCGAGGTCCCCAGCAGGGCAGCCTGAGGTCCCCAGAAAGCGGGGTCCCCAGGAAGTGGTAGCCACTTTCTTAACTACGTTGTAATTAAAAAGCCAAACGGTGGCTTCTTAAATGCAGGTGGGCACTTTAAAACGTCCTTTCTCTCACTCCATAAGTAATAGATAAGAAACACATTTTAGTGGGCGTGTACTTTAACCTAGAAGTGTGTAACAAAATTTCACACCCCAATTGGTAAATGGTAGCTATTGAAATAAATTCCACCCAATGGTATGCCAAGACCCTAAGGGGAGGGGCTTTCAAGAAATACTAGGCGCTCTCTTGCTAAGTATAAAAATTCATAAATTAATTTATTAATATAACATGATAGATAACTTGCTGCACTCCTTACCGGATAAAATATCAGGTTACTACTGTTTTTTTAATGGCAATGTTCCTTCAATAAATGGACTTTATGGTGTAATGGTAATATTTTTGGAAGCTTTCTCCCACTCCCGTGCGCTGCCCAGCACGAGGGGAAAACCAGTCGGCGATGGCTGTTTACATACAAGCGTTCGGGCAGCTGTAGAGGCACCCAATCACGTGTATGTCGTCTTGAAGTGTGCGTTCTCTGCCTATTCCAGGCTCCGCTGTGCCCCGTGCGGACCTGAAACCAGCACAGCAGCTCTCGGTACTGAGATCGGAGGGCGACCAGCACAATAACTCCCGCTGATCTACCCTCTGAATGCGGACGTGATATGTATTACATCTCTCCTGCCTTCAGCTGTAATTTCTTGGTTTCTATATTGCTGGTGAAGTAGATCTGCTTCATCAGCTTCTTTGGGGGTCTCTAGGTGACATTAGGGGTCTAATTGACCCCCCTATGTCTTCATAAAGAGGACCTGTCAAATCCTCTTTGCTGTTACATAGGGTGCTTCTTATAAACGCAAACATATGTCAAGTGCGCCTATGTGCAAAAGCAACAATTGTGCCACACATGTTACATGTCACTGTGAATGTCGGAATGTAAGCAATAATTCTAGGGCCGTCAATCACTGTTAGCACTAAATTGATAAGTGGTAAAAGCTTTTAAAATGTCACCTATGGACAATTTTGGTTATGTTCGTTTTTTTGCGATTTCTCGGGCTAGCACAACTTTCAGGCTTGACATGTTTGTTGTCTGTTTACCCAACGTGACCTCGGGTAAATAGACATATATAAATATAAAAACCCAGTGGTGATTAAATACCACCAAAAGAATGTTCCATCTGTCCCCAAAAAATGATACGAAATTAATTTCAGTACAGCATTGCATGACTGAATTAATGTCAAAGTACTGTAGTGCTGAATACTGAAAATGTGGTTAATGTTCTTGGTTTGAGCCCTACTGCAGTGCCCTTAGAGAACCGTACCTAGGATATGCAGTACTGGTATATGAACTCTGTATCAAAGAGGTCAAACATACTTCTTCCGACATCTAGCAATGCAGTGCAAGTGCCTTAACAACCTACTGCACCTGCATTGTATTATGGGATGAAAATCAAAGGGTAAGCCAGTGTTTGCATACCTTATACAACATACAAAAAGTATGGATTGGTACCTTTTCTATAGTGCCTGGTATAGCATATTAATACCGGTAATAAAAATATTAATATTGATTGAATACAGTATTTTTTTTTTTAATGTTAGGTTAGTTTTAATAAAACTTTTATATTGCTAGTAATAATAGAAAATGCTTCCTTTTAGTTGCAGATAAGCATTTTGTGATTGTATCGATGGCTAAGATAAAGGTAGGGACTAAACCCCAAGTGTTTTTGTTTTGTTTTTTTGCTTTGTTTTGAATGGTAGCTTGCCACCATCCCTAGAAAACTCACTTTATTGTTGAAATAGTACTAATATTTTAGACTAGTATTGCTACTTCATTAACCACCGATGACCGAGGAGTTATACCCTCTTCCTGTCCAGGCCATTTTTCAGTGTTCAGCGATGCGGTACTTTGAATTACATTTTTTCCGTCATGCAACGCTGTACTGAAATTAATTTTATACCATTCTTTGGGGACAGAGAGAGCTTTCTTTTGGTGGTATTTAATCACCACTGCGGTTTTTATTTTTTACTATATTAAGGAACAATTACTGTAAATTTTGAAAAGAAAATGATTTCCCTTATATTAAATTATGAAACATTTATTATGACCAAATTGCACGTCACATTGCTGACCTCTGCACTGCGCGTTACATTGCTGACCTCATTTACAGCAAAAAGGACTTGCTGTAAATATTGTGGTGTGCTGGTGACAATTTTTACTACTTCTACATTGCTCATGGTGCCATCCGTGGTCGCTACAAGCACCCACCTGCTTTGCAGGTTTACTACTTTTCCGGTAAGGCTGGTTTCCTATTATATAAAATTGCTGACTTCTGTACTGCGCGTCACAATGCTGGCCTCTGCACTGCGCGTCACACAGCTGGCCTCTGTATTCTGTATTGCACCACTGACTTCTGTACTGTGCATTGTTACTGATCTTTATACTCTGCGTCACACCGCTGACCTGGCGGAGTTAAGTCCGGGGCAGGGTAGGGGTTAGGTGGGGCAACTGGTGGCGAGTAACTTTTCAGGCCTGGCTAGTAGCTTAGGACTTGAAATTTTGAGCCCTGGTTTTATTATAGTTTTAACTTTATGTATTAGTAAATTTCATGCATCACTACACAAAAAGCTCTTGGTTTTTCACATTTTCCTTTGTATTATTTTTTAAATGTAAACCAAAAAAAATCTAGCCCACATAAAGTGAAATAAAATTGAATTCTACTTGTCTAGTAATATGAGTTCTAGATTTACAGACAAAATATCTAAGTTGAGTTTCTTAAATGTTTTCTAGATATAGGTGGTGAAATTAATGTCTGTTTAGTGTGCCACACTGCAAATATTTACATGTTCTTACTTTTGGTCTTTCATAGTACCTCACTGCCAGAGCCTTACGGATGGAAGTATCTATGCCGAACAAGGAAAGAAAGCCCTTCCAGATAGAACTCTTGCAGCAACTGATTCTGGGATTACACTGAAGAGTAACCTTGATAATACTGATCCCATTTTGTCTGGCAGCAGTGATTCTGGCCATTCTACAGATTCAATTAGAGCAAAAACAGTGCAAAATATTAGATTACAAATCAAGCGAAATCTGAGTTTAAAAGAAAAAGCTGAACTGAATCAGTTATTAGGTGGTTTTGGAGTAGATACACCATCTTGGTCACAGGAGGATATGACTGATGTACAAAACAAGTATAGTGGAAGACACGATGCTGTCCCAATACAAATTCACAGAAATGGAAACCTGAAGCTAAGTGAGAGAGAAACTGATATTTTAGATGACGAAATGCCAAATCATGATTTACATAGTGTTGACAGCATCGGTACTCTGTCATCGTCCGAAGGGCAACAGTCTAACAACCTTTTAACCTTGCATTTAAGCAGCCATAAAGGTAGTCAAAATTCATTGCTTTCTGACTGTTGTTACAGTAACACTGCAGATGAACGCAACTATAACATCACACCTGACCTTGGAATTAACATCGATCAAATGTATGAAAAGTCATATAATATCAGAGAATCTAAACAACCTCAAGTAGCATCATCTCGGGTACCTCCTGATATACAAAGCAACTATTCAACACAAACTTGGGTGCATCAACAAATGATCAGCTCTCATCAATATTGTTATTCCCCTGGTAATGAAAATCGATGTGGCATATCTCATACTTTAGATTTATCTTCTAATATGCCCAATACATCAATACCTTCTTCTATATGTAATTCTGGACTTGGCAACAGACATCTGGTGCAAGTGAGCACTTCAAAGCCTACACAAGATGATTGCTCTAATATTTTCCATCATTTGCCAACAAAATCATCAAATTGGTTAGAAGAAAAGGATGAAGATATCCCTTCCTCTCCCAAACTGGATATTGACCAGTCAATTGAGCAACTTAATAAATTAATCTTGGAGTTGGATCCGACTTTTGAGCTAGCGCCAGTTCAAATGGTTTCAAATACTACAGTTGCAAACAAACTTAATTCTGGTTATAGTGTCCTTTCTTCACCTTTAGATGCAGAGAAGAAAAGAAAAATCTTTCAAGAAGGTAAGAATTCTTTTGTCATGACATTATTATTCTAGTGCAACAGCCTTTTAAAATTTTAATTTTAAATAAGAAAAACTTAATTATTTTAGAACTTAGTTAATAAGCTGTGTATGCCTGGGAAAAACGTATTAAAAAAAAAATTCCTAATTCTGCAGTACATGCGCATTTGCTTATTTTACAACAAAATGAGTATTATATTGTGTTTTTGTTCACTAAAATTAACTAAAGTGTATTTTTTTACATAACGTTTGGGTTTTATAAAGAGCTGCGCTAATATCATGCAACATAAAAATTTGCAATTGCCAGCATTTTTATTCTACTGGGTCTGTACTTTCAGGAAATATACAACTTCGGGGGTTTTAAGTAAATTCCAGGTTTAAAATGTAGATTATAACGTGTGCAAAAAACTCCTTGGCAACGAAAGGGTCAAAGATTTTTTTTTTTAAACAGAAGGAGCAAATTTATCAAGAATGTCATCATAAACTAAACTTCTGCCAATATTAATCTCTGTGTTCAGTAAAATTAGGGATTCCAGAAGATCCTGCCCAAGCAAAGACTGTAATTTCTTTTTTTTTTAACTTAAAAAACTCTTCAGAAGACACTTGAGTACAAAAATGGTTTGTATATGCAAGTTATGGTTATACAAAATGTTAGCAACAAGTTAGACAGTTCTTACATGCTATACGTTTGTTAATTCACTCTAAATTATGAATTGGATTTTGAGGAGGGGCATTTGTTTTTTTTAGAACTGGATTTCTTTAAAACTAAGAAGTTCAATCTTAAGTTGAACAATAGCAACTACAGCCAGCTGTGCTACAGTTTGCAAAGTTTGTGTTGAGATGTCACTTTGGTTGCTCTGACGAAACCATTTGGAGTCTAAATAGGATATATCTATGATAAATGTTTCATTTTTGGAGAATTCTTTTCAGGCTGTTTGTCAACTGATCAATGACTAAAAAGAAAACCTGAAATTAAAACCATTCAAGGGGGTTAGAAAGGGGTACGTACATCCTCTGACAGTTCTCTGTAGTTCTCAGTAATTAGAAAAACAAGGTTTAGTATTGTGTTCAAGCATTAAAGGAGAACTATGGGGTCAGTGTTTTTCCCCATAGTTCTCCTTAGGGTAACGGGAGGACACAAACTAGCGTCCTCCCGTTACCCTAAGCTCAGTGTACCGCGAGCTACAGCTCGCGGTATACTGAGACGACGCAGCCGGAGCGGATCCCGACGTAGATGACGGGATCCGCCCAGCTGCATGAGTGACAGCTGGCTCTGCCTATCTAGAGGCAGAGCCAGCTGTACCCCTCCCCCGTCCGTTCCGCCAGTCAGCGCTGGCAGATCGGAGCGGGGAGAGGGGAATCCAGCCCCTCCCCCTGTCACGGCACGGAGCCGTGACAGGATCGAGAGGCGAGTGAACCCCCGGTATGTGTTCGCTCACCTCCCGATCTACTGAGCCGACCTGTGACAGTCTCATTGTCACAGGTCGGCTAGAACTATGAGGTGAGTGAAAAGCACTCACCTCATAGTTCTCCTTTAAGCAAATTTTTGGCCTCACTCTCAGTTTTACTGTCAAATCTTTTGGATACAATGCCTTTGACTGGTCTGCAGTGGAACTAAAGATCGTAAACAGTTCTTCATCCTTTACACTGAACCCAGGGCAGGGGGCCCAGGCCTAAAATTTCTGATGGCTGCCCTGCATATGAGCATATGGACATCAAGGCTGAATTTTGGTGTTGTAGGCCTTAGGTACTCTTTTATAACACTGGCTTAATGCTACACTGCCACTCTTTCAAAACGTAATCAATGTATCTTAGAATTTACATTTATTATGGTTTTTGATTAGAAGATTAAGTATTATGGTCACTGGCTGTCTGGGGTTGTGTTGGTAATGTATTATGTTTTCTGCATTCTGTTATGTGAGGTATTGATGCCATGGATGCTTGCCTGCAGTTGTCACTTCCAGTGGCTTCTAATGAATAGCTCTGTGGTCATGTGTCAGCTGAATTTAGCCGCATGTGTCCCTTGGGATGCTTCAGTCAAGTGTCGCTGGCAGACAAAAGAAGAAATTGTAGTATATCATGTAAAGCTCTGCAGTAACAGGATGTGGCAGTTCTTTTTTGAGAGTTTATTTCTTATTGTGCATTGTGAAATTTTGGGACGTTAGCTGAAGGGATGCACCGATACAATTTTTTCCAGACCGAGTACAAGTACCGATACTTTTCCTCAAGTGCTCGCCGATACCAGTTACTGATGATTCTTTTTTTAGCGTCATGTGAAAGTTCTTCTAAAACAATGCAGACTAATGATTTTAGGACAGTGGTGGAGCACCAGAGCCCAGTCACAGCTGCAACTTCTGCAACCCTGGTAGTTCGGCCACTGACTCCAAGCTGTAGAGGAACTTCAAGTCCCAGCAATGCAGAATACCAACTATAGAGGACTACAAATCCCAGCAATTCATTATATAGCAATGCAGAATACCATCAGCTATAAAGGACTAAAATCCCAGCAATCCATTATACAGCAATGCAGAATAATATGAAGCTCCATAATCTGTGTTGCTCACCAGGGCTGTGCAGCGTCTCAGGAGGCAGCGTGGGGGTGTCAGCAGGGCTGCGTGCAGGGCTCTCTAGGGCTGCGCCACTCTCTGCAGGCAGCAGTAAGAAGATGTGCGGCCTGACCAGTGCTGTCAAAGACGCCCGCTGCGAGGTCCCCAGCAGGGCAGCCTGAGGTCCCCAGAAAGCGGGGTCCCCAGGAAGTGGTAGCCACTTTCTTAACTACGTTGTAATTAAAAAGCCAAACGGTGGCTTCTTAAATGCAGGTGGGCACTTTAAAACGTCCTTTCTCTCACTCCATAAGTAATAGATAAGAAACACATTTTAGTGGGCGTGTACTTTAACCTAGAAGTGTGTAACAAAATTTCACACCCCAATTGGTAAATGGTAGCTATTGAAATAAATTCCACCCAATGGTATGCCAAGACCCTAAGGGGAGGGGCTTTCAAGAAATACTAGGCGCTCTCTTGCTAAGTATAAAAATTCATAAATTAATTTATTAATATAACATGATAGATAACTTGCTGCACTCCTTACCGGATAAAATATCAGGTTACTACTGTTTTTTTAATGGCAATGTTCCTTCAATAAATGGACTTTATGGTGTAATGGTAATATTTTTGGAAGCTTTCTCCCACTCCCGTGCGCTGCCCAGCACGAGGGGAAAACCAGTCGGCGATGGCTGTTTACATACAAGCGTTCGGGCAGCTGTAGAGGCACCCAATCACGTGTATGTCGTCTTGAAGTGTGCGTTCTCTGCCTATTCCAGGCTCCGCTGTGCCCCGTGCGGACCTGAAACCAGCACAGCAGCTCTCGGTACTGAGATCGGAGGGCGACCAGCACAATAACTCCCGCTGATCTACCCTCTGAATGCGGACGTGATATGTATTACATCTCTCCTGCCTTCAGCTGTAATTTCTTGGTTTCTATATTGCTGGTGAAGTAGATCTGCTTCATCAGCTTCTTTGGGGGTCTCTAGGTGACATTAGGGGTCTAATTGACCCCCCTATGTCTTCATAAAGAGGACCTGTCAAATCCTCTTTGCTGTTACATAGGGTGCTTCTTATAAACGCAAACATATGTCAAGTGCGCCTATGTGCAAAAGCAACAATTGTGCCACACATGTTACATGTCACTGTGAATGTCGGAATGTAAGCAATAATTCTAGGGCCGTCAATCACTGTTAGCACTAAATTGATAAGTGGTAAAAGCTTTTAAAATGTCACCTATGGACAATTTTGGTTATGTTCGTTTTTTTGCGATTTCTCGGGCTAGCACAACTTTCAGGCTTGACATGTTTGTTGTCTGTTTACCCAACGTGACCTCGGGTAAATAGACATATATAAATATAAAAACCCAGTGGTGATTAAATACCACCAAAAGAATGTTCCATCTGTCCCCAAAAAATGATACGAAATTAATTTCAGTACAGCATTGCATGACTGAATTAATGTCAAAGTACTGTAGTGCTGAATACTGAAAATGTGGTTAATGTTCTTGGTTTGAGCCCTACTGCAGTGCCCTTAGAGAACCGTACCTAGGATATGCAGTACTGGTATATGAACTCTGTATCAAAGAGGTCAAACATACTTCTTCCGACATCTAGCAATGCAGTGCAAGTGCCTTAACAACCTACTGCACCTGCATTGTATTATGGGATGAAAATCAAAGGGTAAGCCAGTGTTTGCATACCTTATACAACATACAAAAAGTATGGATTGGTACCTTTTCTATAGTGCCTGGTATAGCATATTAATACCGGTAATAAAAATATTAATATTGATTGAATACAGTATTTTTTTTTTTAATGTTAGGTTAGTTTTAATAAAACTTTTATATTGCTAGTAATAATAGAAAATGCTTCCTTTTAGTTGCAGATAAGCATTTTGTGATTGTATCGATGGCTAAGATAAAGGTAGGGACTAAACCCCAAGTGTTTTTGTTTTGTTTTTTTGCTTTGTTTTGAATGGTAGCTTGCCACCATCCCTAGAAAACTCACTTTATTGTTGAAATAGTACTAATATTTTAGACTAGTATTGCTACTTCATTAACCACCGATGACCGAGGAGTTATACCCTCTTCCTGTCCAGGCCATTTTTCAGTGTTCAGCGATGCGGTACTTTGAATTACATTTTTTCCGTCATGCAACGCTGTACTGAAATTAATTTTATACCATTCTTTGGGGACAGAGAGAGCTTTCTTTTGGTGGTATTTAATCACCACTGCGGTTTTTATTTTTTACTATATTAAGGAACAATTACTGTAAATTTTGAAAAGAAAATGATTTCCCTTATATTAAATTATGAAACATTTATTATGACCAAATTGCACGTCACATTGCTGACCTCTGCACTGCGCGTTACATTGCTGACCTCATTTACAGCAAAAAGGACTTGCTGTAAATATTGTGGTGTGCTGGTGACAATTTTTACTACTTCTACATTGCTCATGGTGCCATCCGTGGTCGCTACAAGCACCCACCTGCTTTGCAGGTTTACTACTTTTCCGGTAAGGCTGGTTTCCTATTATATAAAATTGCTGACTTCTGTACTGCGCGTCACAATGCTGGCCTCTGCACTGCGCGTCACACAGCTGGCCTCTGTATTCTGTATTGCACCACTGACTTCTGTACTGTGCATTGTTACTGATCTTTATACTCTGCGTCACACCGCTGACCTGGCGGAGTTAAGTCCGGGGCAGGGTAGGGGTTAGGTGGGGCAACTGGTGGCGAGTAACTTTTCAGGCCTGGCTAGTAGCTTAGGACTTGAAATTTTGAGCCCTGGTTTTATTATAGTTTTAACTTTATGTATTAGTAAATTTCATGCATCACTACACAAAAAGCTCTTGGTTTTTCACATTTTCCTTTGTATTATTTTTTAAATGTAAACCAAAAAAAATCTAGCCCACATAAAGTGAAATAAAATTGAATTCTACTTGTCTAGTAATATGAGTTCTAGATTTACAGACAAAATATCTAAGTTGAGTTTCTTAAATGTTTTCTAGATATAGGTGGTGAAATTAATGTCTGTTTAGTGTGCCACACTGCAAATATTTACATGTTCTTACTTTTGGTCTTTCATAGTACCTCACTGCCAGAGCCTTACGGATGGAAGTATCTATGCCGAACAAGGAAAGAAAGCCCTTCCAGATAGAACTCTTGCAGCAACTGATTCTGGGATTACACTGAAGAGTAACCTTGATAATACTGATCCCATTTTGTCTGGCAGCAGTGATTCTGGCCATTCTACAGATTCAATTAGAGCAAAAACAGTGCAAAATATTAGATTACAAATCAAGCGAAATCTGAGTTTAAAAGAAAAAGCTGAACTGAATCAGTTATTAGGTGGTTTTGGAGTAGATACACCATCTTGGTCACAGGAGGATATGACTGATGTACAAAACAAGTATAGTGGAAGACACGATGCTGTCCCAATACAAATTCACAGAAATGGAAACCTGAAGCTAAGTGAGAGAGAAACTGATATTTTAGATGACGAAATGCCAAATCATGATTTACATAGTGTTGACAGCATCGGTACTCTGTCATCGTCCGAAGGGCAACAGTCTAACAACCTTTTAACCTTGCATTTAAGCAGCCATAAAGGTAGTCAAAATTCATTGCTTTCTGACTGTTGTTACAGTAACACTGCAGATGAACGCAACTATAACATCACACCTGACCTTGGAATTAACATCGATCAAATGTATGAAAAGTCATATAATATCAGAGAATCTAAACAACCTCAAGTAGCATCATCTCGGGTACCTCCTGATATACAAAGCAACTATTCAACACAAACTTGGGTGCATCAACAAATGATCAGCTCTCATCAATATTGTTATTCCCCTGGTAATGAAAATCGATGTGGCATATCTCATACTTTAGATTTATCTTCTAATATGCCCAATACATCAATACCTTCTTCTATATGTAATTCTGGACTTGGCAACAGACATCTGGTGCAAGTGAGCACTTCAAAGCCTACACAAGATGATTGCTCTAATATTTTCCATCATTTGCCAACAAAATCATCAAATTGGTTAGAAGAAAAGGATGAAGATATCCCTTCCTCTCCCAAACTGGATATTGACCAGTCAATTGAGCAACTTAATAAATTAATCTTGGAGTTGGATCCGACTTTTGAGCTAGCGCCAGTTCAAATGGTTTCAAATACTACAGTTGCAAACAAACTTAATTCTGGTTATAGTGTCCTTTCTTCACCTTTAGATGCAGAGAAGAAAAGAAAAATCTTTCAAGAAGGTAAGAATTCTTTTGTCATGACATTATTATTCTAGTGCAACAGCCTTTTAAAATTTTAATTTTAAATAAGAAAAACTTAATTATTTTAGAACTTAGTTAATAAGCTGTGTATGCCTGGGAAAAACGTATTAAAAAAAAAATTCCTAATTCTGCAGTACATGCGCATTTGCTTATTTTACAACAAAATGAGTATTATATTGTGTTTTTGTTCACTAAAATTAACTAAAGTGTATTTTTTTACATAACGTTTGGGTTTTATAAAGAGCTGCGCTAATATCATGCAACATAAAAATTTGCAATTGCCAGCATTTTTATTCTACTGGGTCTGTACTTTCAGGAAATATACAACTTCGGGGGTTTTAAGTAAATTCCAGGTTTAAAATGTAGATTATAACGTGTGCAAAAAACTCCTTGGCAACGAAAGGGTCAAAGATTTTTTTTTTTAAACAGAAGGAGCAAATTTATCAAGAATGTCATCATAAACTAAACTTCTGCCAATATTAATCTCTGTGTTCAGTAAAATTAGGGATTCCAGAAGATCCTGCCCAAGCAAAGACTGTAATTTCTTTTTTTTTTAACTTAAAAAACTCTTCAGAAGACACTTGAGTACAAAAATGGTTTGTATATGCAAGTTATGGTTATACAAAATGTTAGCAACAAGTTAGACAGTTCTTACATGCTATACGTTTGTTAATTCACTCTAAATTATGAATTGGATTTTGAGGAGGGGCATTTGTTTTTTTTAGAACTGGATTTCTTTAAAACTAAGAAGTTCAATCTTAAGTTGAACAATAGCAACTACAGCCAGCTGTGCTACAGTTTGCAAAGTTTGTGTTGAGATGTCACTTTGGTTGCTCTGACGAAACCATTTGGAGTCTAAATAGGATATATCTATGATAAATGTTTCATTTTTGGAGAATTCTTTTCAGGCTGTTTGTCAACTGATCAATGACTAAAAAGAAAACCTGAAATTAAAACCATTCAAGGGGGTTAGAAAGGGGTACGTACATCCTCTGACAGTTCTCTGTAGTTCTCAGTAATTAGAAAAACAAGGTTTAGTATTGTGTTCAAGCATTAAAGGAGAACTATGGGGTCAGTGTTTTTCCCCATAGTTCTCCTTAGGGTAACGGGAGGACACAAACTAGCGTCCTCCCGTTACCCTAAGCTCAGTGTACCGCGAGCTACAGCTCGCGGTATACTGAGACGACGCAGCCGGAGCGGATCCCGACGTAGATGACGGGATCCGCCCAGCTGCATGAGTGACAGCTGGCTCTGCCTATCTAGAGGCAGAGCCAGCTGTACCCCTCCCCCGTCCGTTCCGCCAGTCAGCGCTGGCAGATCGGAGCGGGGAGAGGGGAATCCAGCCCCTCCCCCTGTCACGGCACGGAGCCGTGACAGGATCGAGAGGCGAGTGAACCCCCGGTATGTGTTCGCTCACCTCCCGATCTACTGAGCCGACCTGTGACAGTCTCATTGTCACAGGTCGGCTAGAACTATGAGGTGAGTGAAAAGCACTCACCTCATAGTTCTCCTTTAAGCAAATTTTTGGCCTCACTCTCAGTTTTACTGTCAAATCTTTTGGATACAATGCCTTTGACTGGTCTGCAGTGGAACTAAAGATCGTAAACAGTGCTCTTGGCACAAGGCAAACAATTAGTAACTTAGTGGATCTCAGCTACGGACATGAGTGGGAGGTTCAATTTCTCCTAACAGTTGTATATAATGCACTATAGCGCTAATCAGCAGTTCACAGTGTTTTGCAGATTGACTTGAGAGGAGAGTTGCATCACTTCCCCTAATCTCTCTGGCACAACTAGTAGTCAAAAAGGTAGAAATAAATGAATACTTGCAGTTCGGTAGCCAAGTAGAGGGAGATCTAAGGGCCGGTGCAGACCTATGTGATCCGTGATCGCGTTGCCTTGCACCATGCAGACCTCTATTGCCGCGCGGCCCCAATAGAGGTCTGCATGGCAGGCTGTTTTAGCCGCGACTCCTGACCGTGCGGCAATCCGCGCGGAATCGTGCGTGGTTGCTGCGCGGTGAGGTGTCGCCTAGGTGTGCACCAGCCCTTATAGTACTGTCAGGTAGCAACCCTCGGTAATGGAAGAGATCTTGCCTGGGTGAAGCAAAGAATGATCTTCAGCTACTATCCTTGTACTGATTGTGATGCGGAAAGGGTAACAGCCAGGCACAAGTGCAACTTAAAGGAGAACTATGGGTTTTGGGCTTTTCCCCATAGTTCTCCTTTAAATTCCGGTGCAGTTCTAATTAAGTGATTGATAGATTTGTATCCACAGCCTCTACACCCTGGGGCAGGTCCATTATATATGATACATTGTGCCATGGTTTACAAATCGCAGAAATAAGAACGGACAGGGGAGGGTACAGCTGGCTCTGCCTATCTAGAGGCAGAGCCAGCTGTACCCTCCCCTGTCCGTTCTTATTTCTGCGATTTGTAAACCATGGCACAATGTATCATATATAATGGACCTGCCCCAGGGTGTAGAGGCTGTGGATACAAATCTATCAATCACTTAATTAGAACTGCACCGGAATTTAAAGGAGAACTATGGGGTTAGTGCTTTTCCCCATAGTTCTCCTTAGGGTAACGGGAGGATACAAACTAACGTCCTCCCGTCACCCTAAGCTCAATATACCGCGAGCTACAGCTCGTGGTATACTGAGACGCCGCAGCTGAAGCGGATCCCGACAATTATGTATCCGCCCAGCTGCGTGAGTGACAGCTGGCTCTGCCTATCTAGAGGCAGAGCCAGCTATACCCGCCCCCTCCCGTTCAGCCAGTCAGCGCTGGAGGATCGGAGCGGGGAGGGGGGAATCCAGTCCCTCCCCTGTCATGGCAGAGAGCCGTAACAGGATCGAGAAGTGAGCGAACGCCGGTATGTGTTCGCTCACTTCCCAATCTACTGAGCTGACCTGTGACAGTTTCATTGTCACAGGTCGGCTAGAACTATGAGGTGAGTGAAAAGCACTCACCTCATCGTTCTCCTTTAAGGTTCCTGCTGATACCTTTGGGTGAGAGATGTGCTGGAGAAGTAAGATTATCCTGTAATTCTAGGGATTCCTGTAGTGAAGGCGGAACTTTCCTGTTCCCTGTAGCTGCAGCAATAAGTTTTGATGGGGGGAAAATCCAGTTAGCTGTTGCGCCTTAATAAGATGACTCTCTCCAGGAAGGAGCAGTAGGAGCTGCTCTATACGGTCCTGGTGACAGTGGGTGAAGAGGGGGAAAGTCCTGTGAGGCTGGAGCAGTAACAACTGCTTTTCCAGCTAGATACTGTGGAGGAGTTCAATTGCCAGTGTTCAGCGTCTTTACACAAACGCTGTGCAATTGAATTTCACGGCATAAGATGATTGGGAGGGAGGCGCTGCGTGATGTCACCAGCGGGGAGGCGGAGCTTCAAGCCTAGCCTGGGACGCCGGAGAGATAAGTTCATTACAGCCACATAGTATCACCAGCTGACCAGTCTTGAGAGGTCTTCATGGCAGTTTTGTATGACTCAGAAAAAGACAGCTGTTTTTTTCTAAAGATCCAAAGAGTGATTTCACAGGAGTGATACACAGTGTGACATCACCAATCACCAAATATTAAAAACCACGTGTATACAGAATTGCACAACTTTTTTTTTTTATTCAAAAGATTTTTATTATTTTTCCAGTACAGTACACTAAGCATATACTGTCAATGCAAAAGTATAAGAAATAAGACAATTACGAACAAAAGAAGTGACATAAAACCCAAACTCAGTACATCTGTCGGGTACTTCGCATGAATGACAGGTTGTCCAATGGGTTGCACCCTGGGCAAGAATAGTCTAGTCTTTACTCAAGTAATTTCAAAGTACCAAGTATACAATAATGAAACAAGTCTGCGCTTTTAACAGAGAAATTTTGGTAGATCACGTTGTTGCAGAGTGGTCTTAGGCACAACTTAAGAACACAACAATGTCCACAAAAAACTTTAACTGTTACTTATAGAACACTAGAAGGAAAGAGGTGAAAGATCAGGTGAAGTCAGAAAGAAAGAGGATACCAGACTCAATCCACTCCTGGATATGGGATGGAGGGTGTCCAAAACCTGTTACGAGAGTCTAGACTAGCAGGCATCTATCAAATTATTGTGTTTATTGGTAATGAATCCACGGTTGCCAAATTTGTTTGAAGCGCAGGACCTTGTCTGCCAGTCTTGCTGAGATACGTTCATGAATGAAGGTCCAGTGAAGTCTATGCTGTACATCAGCAAAGGGAAGCAAAGCAGATTTCCATGATTTTGCCACAGTTTGCTTGGCAGCCGTGAGACCATGTAATGAAAATCTATATTGTCTTCAGAGGGAAGGTTGAGTAGAACCACCTTCGGGTCTAATGTCAATGGTGTGCCCAAGAGGTTAGAGAAGAAATTGACCACTCGAGTCCAGAAAGCTTGTACTTTCGGACATAACCACCATACATGATGCACAACTTTTTTTTTTGCTGTGGGCCTGTACTCTCCTTAAGCACCATAAAATTTGCAGCCATTATTGTTAACAGCTCTCAGTAAAACTTTTAAATAGTCTCTTTCAGAATACCAAACAGGTTTTCTCCAGTTGTGCTACTAACATTGAGTCCCCGTTCATACCTGGGCATTTTGACGCTCAAAGCTAAGTGCGACAAAACTGTCAACACTAGAAATCCCATATATTTCTATGGCCCTTGTTCACACCGGAGAGTTTTGTCTCAAGCTGTAAAACGTTGAATGCTGGAAAAGGTACATGAGCTTCTTTCAGGCAGATTACAGCACATTTGGCCGCATAGACGTCGCTGAAAGCGCATTAAAACCATGCGAGGGAAAGACATGCGTAAAAATGTGCGTTTTAAACGTGGAAATGCTGACGCCTAGGTGTGGATGGAGACTAAAGAAGAGCTTCAGGATTTTAAAAAATGAATCCTTAAGTGCTCGTTTTAGTCTAGGTAAGAAATATCCAGCCAATCCTCGGTCCCATCTAGCTCCATGACCAGTCCCCACAGCCTCTTCACCCTGGGCTTCAGCAGTCTAAGAATCCGTGATTTAATTACATCTAATGCAGTCCATTAGACAAGAGGACACCAAGGGACATACCACAGCCAGAGCAGGGGGGGAGACAAGTGAACGGTCACTGCCACGGAACTGAGGATCGGGTGAGTATTTATTTTCACCCCTAGACCAAAACAAGCACTTCATTTTTTAAAATCTTGGGAGTTTATGCAAAGAGCAAAGCCTCTCCTGCTGCACTCCCTCTTTGACATATTGCAGAAAATTTTAAGAAAATTACCATGATTTCAAACAAAGTTACATAATGTATGAGCAGATTTCAACCTTCCCTCTGTAGGCAATGAACAGAATGTTTAGTTTGGCAATGCAGGGAACATTAATTAAACTCTTCAAAATCTCATGACTTTGAAGTACTCTCTCCTTTTGCTTATTTCTCAGGCTAACATTATTATAATATTTAATATCTACGCTGTTTTCGGCAGACAGAAATGTATTTGCCGCTATCAGATGATACATGTACCTTTTCAAGCAGTAATGAAAGGACTTCACCTGTTACCATACAAAGTCATACAAGTTGAGCAAAAGAATTCTTGTTTTTGAAAGAACTCAGTAAACGCATGACTGGATAGGGTGCAGTTTAATTAAGTACAATTTAGTAGTTGTACCAGCCAAAGGATCTGGTGCCACAAATGGCTTAGACTTAAATGTAGATGGCGTGTAAGAAGATGTGGAAAGTTATTCAGATAAAAAAAGAATATCTGAAGGTGCATCAACAGATGCTGAACATACAGAAGTCGAAGGCATGTCTGACCACAAATTTAAAGATTCTGTATACATTGATAACAGATCTTGGGAAGAAATTACCAACTGCAGGTGTGGAATGCGTAATAGAGCACTGGAACACATGGCATTGCGGTACCGCACGTTCTGATGCGGGCGATCAAACTGTGGGTGGGAGGTGCGATTCAAATGAATGGCAATGCAACACACCAGAATTCGCGTTAGGTGCGATTTTGCGTTGTACAGTATGTTAAGCGCACTGGTCTGTGCAATTAACGCACTGTATTAGTGTGAACAGGCCCTCAAAAACACTGACAGACACAATCTCACACACTCACAAGCACACTCCAAAATGTTTCTTTTTTTTTTTTCCAAGATCCACCCATTCTCCCTATCTTACCCTAGAACTGGAGTGGATCCTCAGCCTGGGGTTCAGTGGGGGCTGCTGTGCTGTGACGGAGCTCCATCCGTATTGCCATGGTCCCAGGTCCCCCAGAAGAGCAAGGGACCTCACAAACTATGGCAGGTGGTGGTGTACAATGTCCATCAGTGTCCCCTGTCAGAAAAAGTGCAGCAAAGCCCCTGCTAATGCGCCCCCCCCCCCCCCCCCCCACCCCCTCCTCCTTCCCGCACGACCAAAA
>NW_017307491.1:75656-121969 GCF_000935625.1 Nanorana parkeri | reverse complement strand
TTCACTGACAGGAGACATTAAGACAAGGGACACTAATGGACATTATGTGGGCTTGGAATACATAATGTCCATCAGCGTCCCCTGTCATAATGTTTCCTGCCATTGCAGAAGCGGGGGGCAGGGGTCTGTAGGGGGCATTCATTAGCAGTGGCTTTGTTGCAAGTAGTACATTTGCAGTGGAGCCCCTGCTATTGCCCCCTCCCCCCAGGCTTTTGCACTGACAGGTGACATTATGTATTCTAAGCCTAGTCTGTTGTAGTAACAATCTTTTTTTGTTTGTTTTTGTATTACTATTACAAATATTAGTCTAGGCTTACAAGCCCCCTATGTGATGGCATACTAATGGTGACAGGTTCTCTTTAATGTGATTTTAGGGGTCATGCCTACCTTAGATCAGAAGCTTGTATTGTGGTATGGCAGAAGCACAGTTATCTGGCTTTGATAATAATGTTTTCCAAGAGCCAGATGGGTGCAGCATTGCTTATGTGTTAGGCAGCTGCATAACAGTAAGTTAAATATGCAAGTAGAGGGTGCAGCATTGCAGGTGTGCTAGGCAGCTGCACAGACAGAGTAAGTTATTTGTTCATGTGTCCATCAGTCGATGCAGGAGCAGCTCATAGAAGTCCACTATGCAGCCTAATGATTGTGCAGTATTGTACTAACTGCCTCAGAGAAAGGATTATTAAAAAGCTGGAGCTCTGTAGGTCTGTTGGCTGCCACAATCTAGATTCTCAAGTCTGCCTGTGTATTTACTGGAAGTGTTGTGGAGTCCTTATGTGACTTCAACTTTATTTGCAAAGATATGACAAACATGGTTCAATCTACAAGTATAACTAAAGATCCTTATTTAAAAAAAAAAAATCAAAGTATTGTGAGAATAAATTGTAAAGTGGTTTATAGTGGGGGGTCTCTGTGCTGGCTAACTGAATTGAGTGCTGGTGAATTTTAATTCATAGACTTTGATTTTGTCTACATACCTGTTCAACAATGATATTTTCTATGTTTGTTTGTTTTTTTTAATGAATATTTTTGTTGGTTTCAAGTAGAAAGAAAAACACAATACAATTCATACAAGGCCAAACCAGGCAGGGAGGCCCCATGCACAATAACAGTAAAACGAATACAATAATTCACTAAATACTACAATATATAAATTGCCCACTGCTGTCAACACAACCAGTAAACCATAAAAAGGAAAAAAGAAAAAGGCTTGCGACTCCTAGCACTCAGGTGGGTCCACTTAAAGGGAGAAAAGGACATCCCCCATTTCATTCAGGACGATATACAATGCAATGCAATGCTCCAAAGTACACAGAGAAGAGTACAGAAAATATTACATTAGCCCATCTCCTCCATCCCCTTACCTTCCAATAACTGACTCAATTAATCAAGAAGACATAACATAAACAAGAATTGCCCCGTTACATAACAGCCCACCCAACAGGCAAAATGTCATTGCAAGGAGTACTTCAGCTGGTAATATCTGTGGCTCTGGAGGACTGGCCTAACCAATACCGCCCATCTGTCCGCACACCCAATATTTTGGTATGTATCCTGATAATTGTAGTTAATCAGCTGCCTCCAGAACAGGAGAGGCATCTGATTTTGTTCGGCCTCATTGTAATAGCCTTCTTGATTAATCGATGATTGAAAAAGTTGACAACTTTTTCAATAATCGATTATAATCGATTATGTTGATTAGTTGTTGCAGCCCTACTTCTGAGTATAGAAGAAAAGGAGGCTAAGGAGTGTCATGGGTGCTAGGTCCTCCACCAGACTCAGGAGTCATACCATAGGGAATGCTGGTCCTGAGATGGAAACAATAGAAGTGACATAATCGACCACTGCAGTCCAGTAGAATCTTAGGGCAAGTGCAAAATATATGAAAAAGATCCCCCTCAGTAAAACCACAACACCAGCAAGCCAAAGAAATTTCAGGGTTGAGTTTATGTAAATGTGAAGGCGTAAAGTATGATTGGTGCAGAAGTTTAAACTGAATAAGTCTATTCCTAACTGTGACCGGTGGCTTAAAGGTCGCAGACTTCCATCCAGGTCCAGTATATCCAGCTGCCATTTTTGTCGAAGAGTAACATGTTCTGTGGTAGTAGCCGTAAAGGCATATTGGTATAAGGTTCAGGTAAGCTTCCAAAGAGGACCTGAGCAAAGTAAATGTTCAATCAAAGTACAGCCACACAGTGAACTGAGCAGTGAAGGCATGGGCCAGCTGCAGATATCTGTAGTAATGTGTAGCAATTAACAAATAACGGCAGAGAAGAGTAGCAAAAGAAGTTAATTTGTGTTCCAGTAGAATATCAGAGAATGTTTAAATATGAAATTTCGCCCAAACCTGCAGGTCCAAAAGGAGATAAAAATGGGGAAGAGAGGCTTTTCTCCATATGCATATGTATAATAGGCGTAAGAGGGTATCAGACGCCAACCGATACCAACCTTCCAGGCCCGAAGGGTCATAAGCATAGAGGTGGTGAGGGAATAGGGGGCACTAGGCCCCTGGAAATAGCAAGCACTGAAGTGCTTCTAA
This sequence comes from Nanorana parkeri, assembly GCF_000935625.1. Classification (NCBI taxonomy): domain Eukaryota; kingdom Metazoa; phylum Chordata; class Amphibia; order Anura; family Dicroglossidae; genus Nanorana; species Nanorana parkeri. Next base: position 119,430 of record NW_017307491.1, on the reverse strand, counting down.
GGAAACCCAGGACAGCTGCCTCCGACAAAACAGAAGCATCAGTACGATTGGGAGTGAACCACCAATATGCGGTAACAAGCTGAGTGGCTAAAAAATAACTTTTGAGAGCAGGCATTGCTAAACCACCCTGCAGGGTAGATCTAGTGAGTGTGGGCTGTTTATATCTAGGAGCTGAGTTTCCCCACAGGAAGGTAGTCATTTCCTGATTAAGTTGTAAAAAAAGATTTAGGGATCCAAACAGGGGAATTCAAGAATGAATACATAAATTTAGGTAAGATTTTAATCTTAATCAAATTAACAACGGCATATTGCTTCATACGTTCAGTTTCACCTTCACCTCCAGCAAAACAGGTAGAATATTCAACTTCATGCAGTCAGTGTGACTGCCTGACACAACTCGCTGTGAGCCAACTGTTATCAAATTTTTAGCACCCAGATCTACTGGAAAGAGAAGTGACTTATGCCAGTTAACTTTCAAACCAGAAGAAGTAGAGAACCCCGTCCGGACCTGTAGTCCTCCTCTAAAAAAAAAAAAAAAAAAAAACATGCAAGCCAACCTGAACAAAACAGAAAAAAAAACGCCCAGAAAAAAACCTCCCTGGCCACCCAGTGTATATCCAACAGTAAATGGGCAGTGATGGAAGGCCTGAGCCCTAAACTAAGAAACATAGCACCTCAGTGCAAACCGATAAGAATTTGCTATGGATTGATAATGTCCGTGGCACTAGAAGAGACACAGGGCAAGTAGTGCAGTCCAAAAAGAAGGCTGTAGAAAACAAAGTGCAGCAACACGTTGGCTGAGAGTTCCATCACATGGCACAGTGGCAATAAAAACTGAGCCAACTATACACTGAGTGGCCAGTTTATTATGACCAACTGACGTTTGTAGGCAAATTCGCTATAATTTTGCGCTGAAGTTGCTAGAGGGCCAGACCATTATTAATAGGGAAGCAGGTTGTTTACCACAACAGTAGAAGTGATTTTCTTCTGAAGATATGGGTAAACAACGCGATTTAACAGCCTTTGCACGCGGGATGATTGTTGGCGCGAGCCATGGAGTGAGTATCGGCAAAACAGCAGAATTCGTTAAATGTTCAAGAGGGGCTCATTGTTAAAGTGTTTAAAGACTGGACTGTCAGCTGAAAATCTGGGTCTGAACGTGCGAATTGTGGCCGTCAGCGACTAGTCAATGTTAGGGCAGAACGGAGAGTGGCAAGACTGGTACAAGACAACAGAAGGGCAACAGTGCAGTGTCAGATTCCTCGCATCACCTTTCAACATCTCGTGGAGTCATCTCGTGGCCCAACAAAGTCATCTCATGGAGTTATCTTGTGGCCCAAGGAAGTACTGATGGGGTGGTCATAATAATCTGGCCACTCCGTGTATAGGTCAAATGAGCATATTCCCTTCTTGACCCTAATGGTAACAATGTGTTCCACCAGTAATGGCTGTTTAACTCTAACGCTGCCTTCCCCATCAGGTCTCATAAAGGACAAATAGTAAATACAACCATAGTGTACTCCATAAACCCACATACAATTAGTAATAATGGTGCATATACCGTTCTTTCTTTGCGTCAGCTCCACCTAAACAAATGCTATGTTAAATTTACTTTGTCAGGGTTATGGAACCAGAGACATCATTGCACCATATTTACCTCCTTTTGTAACTATGGCAGCCAGTGTAAATTTTTTTAATCTTAGCCAAATAGACTCCTAGAATTTCCCGGAATCCGATTTGTCAGTGGCCAAAGCCTAAGGGACGCAATGCAAATTTACATATATCCTATTTGATTGTGATCCTATAACATAAGGAGTGTATTATCCGATTGTATAATTAACTCTTGTACCCCATTTAATTGCAGACCTACGAGGCACACCAACACTTGCTTCCTGCCGTCACCCAGAGCCCAGCTACAATAGAACCACAACACCTAGGACATTGACAAAAATGATATATACAATACCACATGATTTTCTATAATATGAATAAAACTACAATACCATCTCGATGATGAGGCCAAAATCAATGTTAAGGCCTCCAGGAGACAGTGCCTACCTCATATATTCATCATGCCTCCTGTTTGGGTAACTTTTCTAATTACCACCAATCCAGTGTTGGTGGATTTGGTTTATACCCCAAATTGGAGGCTCATGGTTCTTTATGATGTAATAATGTTTTTATGTTAAAAAAAACCTCTTGATATTATAAATGTATTCTCTAACTGTATTGTGCTTATTTCTATGTTGTATATCCTATATATTAGAATGCACATGAACACTGCAGTAGGTAAATAGCACCTTCAGTCTCACGTGATAAATTCTTTGATATCACTTTTCTTAATTCTTACAGTGAGCTTAAAATCACTCCCCCTTTTCCTGTAGACTATCACATGCTTGCATGTATAGCACTGATTTTAAGAAAGTGCCTTTTAAAACAAGGAAGGACATCCTTTTTGGTTATTCGGAGGGTCAATGGCAGTCCGCGTTAATTTTTCTCTCAGTACCTGTGTTTTCTTATAAATAATATTAGGTTTTGCCGCTAAAATTGTTTCTTAAATGTTGTCAATGTGTTTTAGCATATCCCAATGCTTCTTAATAATATTTTCCACATTTTTTATATTGTGCATTGAAATTTAGTACCATTTGCAAATTCAAATCTGTTGGTGTTCACTCTTTACTCTTTATCAGTAATAATTGTTTCTAAATTTAAACCTGCAGCCTTCTCCATCTCTTTTTCAATAAAGGACTCTGAATACCCCCTCTTAATAAATTAATAAATCTGTCTTTCAAAATGATTACTTTTTCAAAAAAGTCTGTTCCTAGCACAGTTTCTTCTCCTCCCCATACATTGCCATCGGAGGACATAGAATAAACAAAGGGGATTGTGACAGCTAGTGATCGATATATATCAATTCCTGTTAGTATTCAAGAGTTTGTCAATAATTTACCATTTTCTTAAAAGATTCCCAATTTAAGAAAGGCAGTGTTCGTTCGATGTAACTTATAGGTCGACTATATTCTTAATATTGTTATTTAGCTCCATCAGAAATCTTTCTAATTAATTTTACTGCCTCTCCAGATCATAAACACACCATCTATCATTCTCCTATATAGCACTAATTCCACCAGTTTCTTATTTAAGATAACTTCTGTTTCACATTTGATCATGAACGCTTTGGTGACTCTTGGGGCAAACTTTGCGCCCATGGATTATAGAATCTACCATCATTTCAAAAATAGTTGTGCTCTAGCCTAAATTTCAGGGATTCCAACATAAATCTCTTTTTGGATCTTTCCATTCCTCTGAAGTTTGCATTAACCATTTAACAGATGTTAATGCTTCCTATTGATTAATAATGGCATGCAACAATCCTATGTCTGCTGTTACCAAACAACAACTGCATTCATATTGGATTCCCTTTGATATGTGCACTAAATGCTTTGTGCTCTCATGATTAGCAAGCATTTATCTGTATCAACAGCTGTAAAAAGTAATCTACATATTCCCCCATGACTATTTAAGGACCTAGTGCTGTTAACCATTGATCTTCCAGGGGTCTCCTGGGGACTGTGATTTTTGGAAAGATAGTGCATACTTAATTCATACTAAGCACCTCTCCTTTTCTGTTAATAATGCCTTTTTCTCCCTTTCTTATATGAAGTTGTAAAATACTTCGTTAAGATCTCATGTGTTTTTGATTTGATTATAGGTGTTCCATTCTTCCAGATCTCTTATTCGTTTTCTAGTATGATTGGGATTATGTACTTTTTTACTTTTAGTTTATCCTGGTCTTTAAAATACCATGATCTTGAATACCTGTGTATGTCCATTAGGGCTTGTTCACACCAAATGCAGACCAGATTTGCATGAGTTTCTGCACACGCAGTGCAGTGGGTTGTGCCGCATTTTTGATGCGTTTTGGGCCGGTTTTTTTAAAGTTTAAAATGGACTTTCAATGCGTTTATGATGCATTTGCATGCGTTCCAGAGCAGGTAAAATAGGGATTGTTGCAGTTTTTTAACATGCTCTGGAACTGAACGCTGAACTAGAGCCCAAAATACCATTGGAATACATTGGACCAGGGCTGTAGCTACCATGGGGTGAGTGAGGCACTCAGGCGCAGCTGAGAGGGGGCCCAGCCAGGGCCGTTCTGGCTGCGCCCCCTCCCTCCTGTTGCCATGGCAAGCACAGGGCCCCATGGCAACAGGTGTGCCAGGTGGCCAACACAGCCGCGGCTCAGCAGGGAGCTGTCATTCAGAATGGCCTAGAGGTGAGGAGAGAGAGAGCCGCTCGGCCAGGATCTGACAGCCGGCGGCTCTTTCGCTCCTCACTGTTTGGCCATCCTGAAGTGACAGCGCTCCCTCCTCCGCCCCACGCACCGACTTCAGCGCTCCCTCCTCTGCCCTCCCTCTGCTGGCTTCAGCAATCAGGATGGCAGAGCAGAGGATCGGTAAATATCTGTGATATTTACCGATCCTCTTTGTGCAGAGCAAACATTGGAATTTTTAGCTGACCACTCCAGCTAAATAACTGGGGACACATAGTACAAGCATTCTGCACATGTGCGCCACCATCCTGGAGGCGGGGTGCATTATGTCACATGATGCTGCGCGTGTGCGGTGTAGAGTGACATCACACGTCTGTTGGGGGACACAATTTTCTGTTCTTGCCTCGGGCGCAAAAGGAGCTAGCTACGGCTCTGCATTGGACGCAGTTTTGATCCGGTCTGTAACTGCTCTGCTCTGCTCCTGGAACGCGTTTGGTGTGAACAAGGCCTTACTACTAACTGTTGTATGTGTATTTTGTTTCTTATAAGTTGTTTTGTTGTGTAGGTTTTTTTCTTTTTCTGCTGCCTACCTGCTCTACATCCCCTTCATCTCTTCCTTGGAGGGACCAGAATCCAATGGGATATTTTTTCCTTCTTTCTGCCCTCCGGTTGTCCCTTTCCTTAAAAAAAGATGATGACTGAAAGATGGCATATTTATTATATTGTCCTAAAGGGTCAAGTCTAGAAAACCACATAAACACCTATTTTAGCTGCAAAATCTAATATTTATAAGGAAGCACGGGTACTGAGAGACAAATTAATTAGGATTTTTCTTGTAATTAGCACAAACATGCTAACAATAGGAAGAGAAGGCATGATTTAAGCTCAATGTGAAAAATAAGAAAATTGATATAAAATAATTAATCTCGTGCAGCACAATGCGCAGTACCGCAATGTGTGCACATTTTCTACCACAATCATACACAATATTGTGCTGCAGTGAGCAGGCTCCAGGGGGTGAATTGAGGTGCTATTCAAATGAATGGCAATGCAACACACCTAGCAAAGGATACCCCATGCTGTGCACGCTTAGCGCAATGCTATATTGTAAATGGGCCCTAAAGGTGTTATTTGCCTACTCCAGTGTCAATGTGGATTCCAATATATAGGACATACAGCAAGAAAGCTGCGCATGAGAATTAGAGAACACATTTATAAAATCAAGAGGATTTGATAGACATATTGTATCAGAATATTTTTATTATATTATAACAAAGACCCCTGAGGCCTCCAATTTTGGGGTATAGACCGAATCCACAAACAATCAAAGGGACCTTAATTTTATTTTAAGGTTAAATGTATATAATGAATGTGCTGGGTGTGGTTCTGTTGTGGTTGAGCTCTGGGTGGCAGCAGAGGTGTGCCTCGAAGGTCTACAATTTAATAGGGTATGGAAGTTAATTGATTGTGATCTTTATGTTAAAGGATCACAATCAAATAGGAGAAGGCTCTAAATTTCCACTTGCCCCCTCGCAATTTGCCAGTGGAAATGAAGCCATTGAGTCAGACACTCAGTCAAGGGCTGAGTGCCCAACTCCTGGAGGGATCTCAGAAGACTTACCCGTATGCTGCTGCTCACAGCCGTGCACCTTCCCATAATAAAGATGGCTGCATGACGGCAGCCATCTTTACTAAGGTCCGTTCTTATTCCCTGCTGACAGCGTAACTTCCGGTCTGCGCGAGAGGGATTATGGAAACTGTAGTTTGGCTTTTACAGAGCCATGACAGCAGTGGGTGACTGTGTCATGTAGAGGGTATTCGGTTACGTTTTATTGCTGCGGTGTGTCCCGTGGTCTGTCCCAGTGTTCTATCATTCCACCGGACCTGTAACTTTAATCCGATCAAGTCATGGGTCCGATGGAATGATAGAAGACCGTAACTGCGCGGACATCAAAATACTGGGGAAGCCCTTGGACGGAGCTAGGTATGCTGCAGGTCCCCTTCGTGCAGCCTGAGCTGCAATAACTATGCATGGGACCTGGCTTAATCTCAAGTGTCAGGCCCCTGCTAGCAGGTAATTGAAGGAGGACATAGAGACGGGTCGGGGTGCCGTGTGTGCATTGTGGGTGTATATGTACGTGTAATGCCCTGTCTGTTGTGTGTGTGTTATGTAATGTGCCCTGTGTGTTGTGCTGGTGCGTGTTGTGCCCTGTGTGTGTTTGTTTGTGTTATGCAGGGCAACTGGTGGCAAGTAACTTTTAAGGCCTGGCTAGTAGCCCAGGTCCTGAAATTTTGAGCCCTGAAATAGGATATACAGTATATACAATTTACATTGCGCCCCTTGTGCTTTGGCACTGATGAATCAGATTCTGGGAAATTCTAGGAGTCTAATTGGCTCAGGGAAAGTTGTTTATACTGTCTGCCATAGTTAATAAAGGAGGTTAATATGGGGCAATTGCATCACTGGTTTCTTGCCCCCTCGATTTAACATAACCTATGTAAGGCAGAGCCTAGTGACACGAAGTGTGGATATAGCTGAATGCGAGTCTGAGGTGAAGAATGGCATCATCTTTTCCAAGGAACAGTATATCCACCATTATTACTGCTGCTGTTTTTATCTAGTGCACCTTTTAATGTGAGTGTTGCTATTTAATTTTAATAAAATTGTGTAGGTGTTATGGTGTACACTATGGTTGCATTTGTTCTTTGTGCTTGATGAGACCTGGTGGGAAAGGCTTCAGTGGATTAAACTAAAGAGCCATTATTAACAACTATCTGCTTTGTGCATCACTCAGCTGTAGATCCTCAAATCATCTCTGAATTCCTGCTGACACTTTTGTTCCACATGGTCCCTGTGTGTGTTGTAAAGTAGGCATCGCTCCAACCTCAATCCAGACAAACTATAATCTCACGTTTAGTTTACCAATTTGTATTGAGATTGTAGTCCATTACAGCAGCGATCTTGGAGCGGTGGCTGCTTTATAATACATGCAGGGACCATGGGGGACAAATGAAGCCACCCTCTAGATGTATCGGCACAAATTCAGAGAGGATTTGAGGATCTACAGCTGAGTGAAATAAATAAGCTACATTTTTGTTACTTGTTAGGGTACTTAAATGAATTTTTAAGATTTAACTCCTGAGTTTGTCACTTTAATATATAAATGTTTAACTTCAGAGGTGAATTTGTGTCCAAATGTGTGTTACGAGGGAGCATGGAACCGCCTTCACTGCCAATCAGGAAGCCGGATGGTGTGTAATGACCCGCCGCCCGGCTTCCTGATTGGGCGGGAAGCTGGCCAATCAGGAAGCCGGGAAGCGAGTCATTACCCGCCCCCTGACTTCCTGATTGGCCAGAAAGCTGGCTGCATGCTTCCTCGTCACCTGGCAAGTCATTACACACTGCACGGCTTCCTTAATGGGAGTTCCTGTGTTTGTATTCCACAAGTAGCACAAAAAAAAGATATATCGGTACTCGATACTAAAAAAATGGTATAGTTGCATCCCTAATTTATATAATTTAGTTAATTATAGCACGGAATATTATTGTTGATTGTCACTTTAATTTAACTTTATATCCACAGACTCAAAATGCAATACGTCATTAGCTAGCAGCAGAAAGCAGAGCCTTGGTCTGTATGATAATACGCCTATTTCTCAGTATAAAAGGTATGAATGGAAGAGTTGTCCTGAAGAAGAGTCCATATCCAGATCTTTTACAAGGATGGAGCATTTGCACTCCAGAGAGGTATCCTTCTTGAAGTTTTTTAGTTCATGTTTATGCACTACTGCACCAGAAAAATCTTCGATGAATAAGATTTAATCTTAAAGATTTAAGGTTATGCACATGAGAGCAAAGAGTGTGCGAGCAGACTACCACTTGGGGGTTACTACATTAGGGAAGTCGGATATGGAAAAAGACCTGGGGGTGCTCATAGATCACAGATTTGGCAATAGTATGCAATGCCAAGCAGCCAGCATGTTAACAAGATACTGGTGTGCATTAGAAGAGGGATTGTAGCAAGGGATACAAGAGTAATACTTCCACTCTATAAATCACTGGTTCGGCCTCATCTAGAGTATGAGGTGCAGTTCTGGTCGCCGACTCTCAGGAAGGACGTCCTGGAGCTGGAGAGAGTTCAGAGAAGGCTACAAAATTTATTAAAGGGATAGAAGGCCTAAGTTATGAAGACCGCATTCAAAATACAGGGGGTTACTGTAAGAGTAGTGAAATTCTGCAATACTCTTTCACAGGTGGTGGTATCCGCTGATAGTGTTGATAAGTTCAAGAAACTTCTTGATAAGTTTCTTCTTTCGTTTAATAGCCTAATATCCAATATAGGGTTATGGGATGTGTTAGAAGAAGATAAATACAGACACGTATACACAGACACACACACACACAACACACAAAGGTTGAATTGGATGGCCGTTGTCTTCAACCTTACCTACTATGTAATGAGAACAACATTTAATTTGGCAACATTGCTGCAGCTCTGGATCATATCCCGTTAGATAAAAGAAAATTTTCACCACAGGGTCAGGGGTGAAAAAAAGCGAATAGCATCAGCAAAGGTCTACTGTACATCTTCTTAAAAAGATAATATTGTAATGTCATTTGATTGAAAAAGGGCAGGAGCATGGTGTCATATTAACTGTTTTGTGACCAGATTTAATTAATAGCTAAATGCCCAGGTCAAGTTAACCTTACAATAACTTTGTAACTTAAGGACATAAGGTTTTTTTGGTACACTTTTAATTTTTTTTAAACTGGAATGTTTATATTACAGGCTAACAGATATGCAAAAATGTTAGATATATACAACCCCAATAACAAAAAAGTTGGGATGCTGTGTAAAATATACATAAAAGCAATATGCAATGATTTGCAAATCGCATAAACCCATATTTTATTCACAGTAGAAAAAAGAAAACATATCAAATGTTTAAACTAGAGGTGCACTGAAATGAAAATTTCAAAACAGAAACGAAACAGAAATAAAAAAAAAGTGTCAGGCCGAAACCAAAAATGTTTTTTTTTTCAAAAAATATTTTATTTAAAATATATTTTTATTTAAATATTTGAATTTACTGTCGGGGGCTCTGGGGAAATATTTTTATCTCTTTTAAAATGGAAAAAGAGATTGAGTCCTCAGTCTCTTTTCCTTCAGCCCCGTTATAAATAAACAGGAAGCCCCTATACTGAGTGTTCCTGTTCATTTATAACTTGTGGAGATAGTATGTTTACCATGTCCACAATCATGAATGAACAGGAAGTGATGTAGATCACTTCCCATACATTCATAATTGGGGACACAGTAAACATACTATGTCCTCAATTATTTACAAACACTCAGCGATCACTGATTACTTGTACCCACTCTCCATCCTGGATCGGCTGTCATAGGAGGCTGAGCGAGCGGTGTGGGGAGGAGAGCTCGATCGCCCCTGACTGTTGACTCCTCCCCCGCATGGCTGCCCCGGCCGCCTGTGACAGCTGTCTACGCTCCCACACCGACGCTCTCCTGATCTGTCACAGGAGGCTGAGTGGGAGAGAGATGCCGGCCGCTCACAGCTCTCTCTTTCCCCGCATCGTTCGGCCTCCTGTGACAGTTTCTCTCCTCCCCAGCGCAGTGTCCAGCAGGGAGGAGAGAAACCAGGGATGCACCGCTATTTCGGCTGAAAGATTTTGCCAAAAGTGAAATTTTTGGCCAATGTGTTTCGGTGACCGAAATGTTGGTGCATCCCTAGTTTGAACTGAGAAAATGTACCATTATAAGAAAAAAATAAGGTAATTTTTTAGAAACAGGACAGGGCAACAAAAGCTGTCAAAGTTAAGCTGCCCATACACCTTGCGATTATGAGACAAAACTTTTCGTCCGATGATCGAACCGTAGTGCAATTTTCGTACGGCGGCCCCATCCTGCCCCGATTATCACAAGGTTCAATCAGCCTTTAGTGAAAAAAAACACCTGGACGAATTGCGGTAAATCGACCGCACCTATTTTTGTTTGTACATGATCATTGTTAATCGTATGAATTTTGACATATGGAAACGCCACCAACCTTGCAAAAATAGTACAATCAACCGAAGTTTTCTAACCTGCTGGATAGTCAAAAGTCGATCGATTGTAAAGTATTTACGGTTGTACACTGTCCATCAACCTCACAAATATCGGACGAAAAGGCGATTGCATACGAAAATCAGACGATAATCGTAAGGTGTATGGGCACCTTTAGTGGTACTAACAACAAAGAGCTGGAAGAACATTTTGCAACTAATTAGGTTAATTGGCAAAAGGTCAGTAACATGATTGGGTATAAGAAGAGCATCTTAAGGTGCCCATACACTCTACAAGCCTTTTGTCTTGCGAGGGTTGTAAAGTACTTAAAAAAACGTACGATCTGCCCATCCTAGACAGGCAGATCGTACCTGCAATCATCGAGGGGGGAGGGGGGGGGCGGGCTTACGATGACTGCAATGCTGAAAGGGCAGTGTGAGTGTGCGCCCTAAAGACCTAAATGCAATACTGGATAGACGTGATCTCCGGGCCTTCAGACGGCACTGCATTAAAAAAAGACATGATTTTGTGCTGTATATGACTGCATGGGCTCAGGAATACTTCCAAAATCACTGTCTGTGCCATCCAAGAATGCATGTCAAAGCTCTGTCATACAAAGAAGAAGCCATATTTGAACATGATCCAGAAACGCTGCCGTATTCTCTGGGCCAAATCTCATTTAAAATGGTCTGTCACAAAGTGAAAAACTGTGTTCACGCGAATCAAAATTTTACGTTCTTTTTTGGCAACGAGTGCCGTGTCTTCCAGACTAAAGAGTATATAGACCTTCTGGCTTGTTATCAGCACTCCGGTCAGAAGGCTGCATCTCTGATGGTATGGGGATGCATTAGTGCGTATGAAATGGGCAGCTTGCACATCTGAAAAGGCACCATCAATACTAAAAGATATATCCAGGTACCAGACACCCACTGTTCATGCTGCCCTGATTCAGGCTGTAGTCCCCACACCTGGCAGACTCCCTATCCCCCATCCAGGTGCAAAGGCCACCTTTGGCAGCTGCCCTTTGGGCCCCACAACAATGACTGGGCCCCGGGCCGCTGCCCCTTTTGCCCTGCGTTGAAGACGGCCCTGATTCCTATGGTATTTTGACCTCCAGTTCACATCGCAGCGTGCGGATCCAGACCAGATCCAGAGCAGGTGAAAAAACTGCGGCAAGCCCTATTTTACCTGCTCTGGATCTGCTCTGGAACACATCAAAAACGCAACGCAATGCAATTCAATGGGAAAAAATAACCATAAAGAAAAAAAAACCTCTATGGTCATCTGTCATGACCTAATCTTCCTTTGTCACTTCCTGTCTTTGGAAAAGGTGACCTTGTGAGTCCCAAACTGGCCCTTTGGATCTCTTTCTCTCATCAGTGGGTGCACCCAAAAGCGACGTCTCCTTACAGCACTTTGGCGTAGCAGTATAATAACCATCACCAGGAGCATGCCTGCATCCCATGGATCCATGTTGCAACACTTTTACATGAGAAACAAGGTCAGAGGAAGCAGGAAATAATCGGAACAGCTAATGAAAGGTCAGAGGTAAAAGGAAATGACCTGGAAAAAAAAAGGCATCAAAAACGCGTCAAAAACGCATCGTGCGTGTGCAGAAACCTGACCGGATCTGGTCTGCATTTGGTGTGAACAAGGCCTTAGAGCAGCATATGCTCCCATCCAGATGACATCTTTTTCAGGGAAGGCCTTTATTTCAGCAGAACAATGCTAACCCGCATACTGTATCTATGACAACAGCATGGCTTTGTAGTAGAAGAGTCCGGGTGTTTAACTGGCCTGCCTGCAGTCCAGACCTTTCACCAACTGAACATTTTTGGCTCCTCTTGAAACGAAAAATACGACAAAGAAGATCCAGGACTGTTGAGCAGTTAGAATCCTATATATTTCCTCTCCCAAAACTGCAGCAACTGGTCTCCTCTGCTGCCAGACGTTTACAGAGTGATGCTACACCGTGATAAACATGGCCCTGTCCCAACTTTTGTTGAGACCTGTTGCTGCCATCGATTTCAAAATTACTTTTTTTTCCTTAAAATGCTACATTTTCTCAGTTGAAACACTTGATATGTTTTTTATTGTGAATACAATATGGGTTTATGAATATGCAAATCATTGCATTTAGACAGCATCCCAACTTGTTTGGAATTGGGGTTGTGTGTGTATGTATGCGTGTGTGTGTGTGTGTGTGTATGTATATATGTGTGTGTATATATATATATATATATATATATATATTAATTTAATTACATTTTTTTCTCTATTTTTTAAATAGTTTATAATGAAACTGAACTGAACTCAGCATTCAGAAGATGGCAGTAATCATGTGCAGACTGAAGACTTTCATTTTTGTCTCCAGCCTGCATGTGATTACTGTGTGTGAGCTGACATAGTAATCTTATGATAACATGATCAGGAACTACTCTCATTGGTACTTTAGCTCAAAGTGTCGACTTTCGCTCTGAATGGGGGAAGGGTGGCTTTAATAAATGTATCCTTGGCACAGGGCACTGTATTGAGAAACGTTAATAAGCTTTATAGAACACTATTTTTTAATAAGTTTTTGTGAACATTTTTTTAAGTATCTATTGTCTTTCCTACTTTCAGGAATCATTTTCTAGTTTCCAAGAAGATGCTGATGACACCGATAACCTCTTCAGTTATACAAAAAATAGGAATGAAATTAATGAACCTGTTCCACCCACACCAGCTTTCCCTGTCTCACCAGAAACACTTTATGGTGAGCATAACTTTTACACATTAGTGCCTTATAATGCCTAGAAAATATTGCCTTTGTTTTTTCTCATAATTCTTTGGAGATGTTGCTGTGGTCCACCTGTGGACACCCCTTCACAAATTGTGTTGCACTGTGGTGTTTGTATTCATAATATCTGTGTATCTGCAGGCACATTGTAGTAATAATACTACAATGTGAATAAACACAGAGCAGGTGCACAGAAAGTGGGGGGAAATGTTGTGTTACAAATTCTTCTTTAACCCCTTGGTCCCGGATCGTCATGAACAAAAACAAGCAGGTGGAGCGAACGATAATTGTTTCCGTTTCTTCCCCCGTTACTAGCTGTCTAGCATCGGAGACAGTTTAGTAACAGCCAGTAGTGATTTGGGAGTGTCACATGAGCACTCCCAAATCACTGATTGGCTGCTTTCAAAACCTGTGTTTAACTACTTCAGGAACACTGTACGTAGCTGGTCCTGAAGTAGCTCTACCAAGATTATGGCTGCAGCGGCCTTGTTTTTCAGCAAGTGATCTGGGTGACTGTACAGCCTGCATAGGTGGTGCTTCTTCCCCTGCACCCCCTGCCATGGTTTTCGGGGTCCCCCACTTCTCAGGGACCCCAGTAATTAGTGTCAGGATGGAGAGCTTGAGCAGACCGATCTGCTCTGGGAGCAGTGACTTAGGAAGCGATGTGCTCACATCGCTTGCTGCATCACAGCTATCAGAGGCCGGTTGAAATACCGGTTACATAGGAGATCGGGCACAATGCTGTGCCGGATCCCTTTTAATGGAAGTCAGGTGAGACATCTGGGGTTTAAAAGACCCCAGATATCACCATAAAGAGGACATGTCACCTCCAAATGCTATCACATAGCTGCTTGTTAGCCCTTGTGTAATAGCAATAAAGTTAAGTAAAATATAAAAAAAAAGTTATAAGTATAAAATATATAAAAATTAAATAAAGCCGCCCCCACCATCTACATATGAATGGAAATCTGCACATAGGGCATGCACATGTACGTAAATTATGATTACACCATGCTTTAGGTATTGCTTTGAACGTTGGGGTGAGGGCAATAATTCTAGGGCTGTTATCTCTATACTGATGCGCGGTAAAAGCTTTTAAAGCATCACTTATGCACAATTTTCACTACCATAATTTTTTGCCATTGCATCTTTACTCGATATAACCCCATCTTTTATAGTTTACCAATAAAAAGGTATTAAATTGTGTTTGTGTGCACTAAAATTCATTTAAATGTTTTTTCCCCCTAAAAATATAAAATTTGATAAACATTTGCACACATATAATGGAACATGCAGCTGCCATTTTGTTATTCTACAGGACCACAACTTTTAGAAAAATATATACTTGTTTGGTGGTTTAAAGTAATTTTCTATCCAAAAATTCAGATTTAACATGTGTTTGCAGAAAAAAACAGCCATGGCCCGGTACGTACAACATGGCCAAAACAGTCCGGTCAGGAAGGGGTCAAGAACAAGTAGGCCTCAAGTTCCTTTTCAATCCTTATCTTTTATTTTTATAATAAAAATGGATCAGAAAGAGTAAAAGATAAGTAAGGAAAGAACACTTCCCCTTTAATTATTTTAAAAATATTGCCAAGTAGACTTTGAGATGCTACAATTTTGTAAACTGAAAATCACATTGTTCTTTTCAATTAATTGAGCTTTTCAATCAATTATTATGTGAATATAGGTGAACGAAAATGTGAAAGAGAGCAATCCACAATTACAATGTGGAACTTCAACCAAAAATCTATTTATAGCTTTGGAAAGCATGCAGAGGGTGGGTTTTTTTTGTGGGTTTTTTTACGCTTGGAGAGGGTTTCCTCCAATTCCTATCTCAATGACAGTTGTCACCAAGACCAGAAGTAAGGAGGAATATCTCCAACATGGACACAGACAGCTGTAAAATATTATTTTTAGCAAAATAGGTAAGGGTTCGAACCTCTATCAGAATTTTATGTTGTTAACTGCATTCCATTTGGAAAGATTACCAACCTTTTTCTGTCCCAGTGACAAATCTAAAGAAAATTGGCAACTTTTGGCTAATGGAACAAATGCAGTTGCACTTCATGCTATCTGCTCAGATATTAGTGCAATTTTGTGGCACTAGTACATGTTTAATGCTTCACAAGTGTCTTAAGTTAGATTGTGGGTCCCTTACCTTCAAAGCCAAAAAGGGAGTATGGCACTGTGTAGACAAGTAGCAAAGAATGGCCAACGCGCCCTCAATCCGGTACAGTATATAATTTACAGTACATACTTTACTCTAAAAAGCATCTATTTCTGAAGCATAGATTGTTTATATGTTCACAATGCTGTTTCAAGTAGGGATAATAAATACTTCTCGTGCTAGATTAAATACAAATTTTGTAGCCCTTTAAGTACTTAAAAAAACATTGAAAAATCCCATTTGAATTACTTTTTAGTAGGGGTGCACCAAAACATTTCGTCCAAAAAAACCCACATAGGGATACATTGTGATGCGTTTTTAGTGCAGGAGCTAACTGTTGTGGTCTGGACAGAATCCGGACATCGTGTGAACGAGCCCAAAACCACGAAGAGGTCCAAGCCAAAGATGGAAGCGCCGGAGAGGAGGAGCGCTGCGCTGAATGCGCCAGGGGAGCTTTTTTTCTTTTTGTTTGCCTTTACTTCTTTTTTTTTTTAAAGAGAAAATGGCCTGGGGATTCTAGTGGTTCAAGAGCTAAGGGTTTAGAAAATGTTAACCACTTGAAGACCAGGGTGTTAAACCCCCTCCATGGCCAGGCCATTTTTCAGTATTCAGCGCTGCGGTACTTTGACTGATGTTTATTCCGTCATGCAACGCTTTACTGAAACGATTTTCATACCATTTTTTGGGGACAGATAGAGCTTTCTTTTGGTGGTATTTAATCACCACTGGGGTTTTTATTTTTTACTATATAACAAAAAATGTACCCTCAATTAAAAAAAAACCTGTTTCCCTTTTTAAATGTTATGAAACATTATCACCCCAATTTTTTGGTAAAATTCAGGGTCACGTCGGCTAAATAGACACCAAACATGTCAAACCTTACAATTGTGCGCGCCCGTGAAATAGCAGAAAACGACCACACCCAAAATTGGCCATAGGCAACGCTTTAAAAGCTTTTACTGCTCATCAGTTTAGTGTTGTCTGTAATTAATGGCCCTAAAATTATTGCTCGCACTCCGACGTTCACGGCGATATGTAACGTGCAGCACAATAGGTGGAATCGTCGTTTTCGCTTGTTGGCGCACCCGACGCATGTTTGCGTGTGTATGTGGGGGGGGGGGGTCTTTTAAAAAATGTTTGTGTTATTTAAAAAAAAATTATTTGTGACTTTTTTTTAGCTTCTTAATTTTTTTATGCTTTAATTTTTTTTTAAACTTTTTTTTTTTACACTTATCTTTATTGCTATCACATAGGGGGCTAAGAAACTCTCTATGTGATAGCCAATTCATATAACAGGTCCTCTTTATGGAAACATCAAGGGTCTCCAAGACCCCTGATGTCACCTACGG
This sequence comes from Nanorana parkeri, assembly GCF_000935625.1. Taxonomy (NCBI): domain Eukaryota; kingdom Metazoa; phylum Chordata; class Amphibia; order Anura; family Dicroglossidae; genus Nanorana; species Nanorana parkeri. The sequence continues at coordinate 102,800 of NW_017307491.1, read as the reverse complement.
ACCCCCAGAGAAGCTGATGAAGCAGAGAACTGCTTCATCAGTTTCTCTCCGGCTTCTTTACTGGAGAGTGATAGAGGAATGCGGAAGTGATGTAATATACATCACTTCCTGCATTCAGGGACAGGAGAGGAGAACAAAGAAAAATAGTGTACTGATCTACCTTTGATCTCCACTGACAGAGTCACCGTGCCGGTCTCAGCCGCACCGGGCACATCGTATCTTGGGACCGGCAGCGGCGGCAACAGCCGGCAGGGGGGCCCCGCACACCCGCACCTACTACAAGCAATCGTCGCCCTCTGCTCCTATAAGGCTCCCGTCCAGCCGTTCAGGAACGGCCATGGACGGGACGTGGATCATTATATTATTTTCCTTTTTTGCTATAGTTTAACTTCTGTCTATTCTGTGATGCCAAATAGTTGCATTTGTGTTACAATTAGTAAAAAAACAAAAAAAAAAGTTTTATCTGATCATTTCTTATCTTACAAATTCTGCCAGGGTATGTAAACCTATGAGTACAACTATATTGTTAATGTTATTTTAGGCTATATTCACACATGGGCGGTTTTCTGCGTGTATTCGCGCATACAAATACAAGCGGAAACAGGCTAAGCCTAAAAACCAATGCATTGCAATGTGCATTGTTCAGACTATTGCAGTGGTTCCGCAAAATAGTCCAAGCGCAATTTTATGGGCAGATTCCACGCATTCCAGCTGTTGTAATAGCTGCAAACACACAGAATCCGCGTGTATGTTACCGTGTGTGCAGTTTCATTCCACACGAATACGCTATGTGTGAATGGATCCTCGCAGTGACAGAGTTGTTTTAAAATGTTTTGTTCAATCTTACATTTGGCAAGACAGTTTTGTCTTCATATTTGTGCTTTATAACTATAAATCATATCTTATATATTGGTCTATTTCCTTGTTTGCTTAGCTTCCTGCTACTTAACAAAAGCACATTCTTTAAGAGGAAATGTATTCTCAGTCACCACATAGCTTAAGCAATTTATAGTCTTAAGATACTGAAACACAAAGCTATCACTAAATAACACATGGATACATGTAGAAATATGGATTTGTAATCCCAAATTATAATTGTGAACACATTCATAGCATCTTTGTTCAAAATTCGTTTTTTATGCAGTATATAAACTTGCAATAATATGCAGGTTTTCTTGCTAAACTGTCATTGGACCATTGTCCTGGAAGCTCAGACCCCACCTTGCCTTTCCTTCCTTTTGCCACTTGCTTTAGCATTTATCCTAGCTGATGATATTTACATTGTATTCATTCGCTGTCAAGTCTGATAACTGTCAGTTCAGAGATAGAGTTTACATGTGAAAGAGGAGAGAGTATTCACATTGTGCACCAATGACTTACAATTATTCAGAATAGGGTTCACTTATCAGTTTGAGAGCATGGAGTGGAAAGAAACCAGAATCTTTTCACCAGAAACATAACTTAAAAACATTTTTCAACTTTCTTCGTTATTTCGCCAAAGCTGGTGGGAAAAAGGGGATTTTACTGTTAGAATGCAATGTGTGTCTATGTTAAAAGTGACTTTGAAATATGATCTCATTTATGATTAATTGCTACATACAATTTCAAACACGTTGGGAAACTCAGTGCTGCCTACAGATTAAAGTGATATTAAAGTCAAAAGGATTTTAAACTATTTAAAATGCTGATGAAATCACTTACAATGGATGCTGCTTCTTGATGTTTAAAAGTTTGTCTCCGGCAGAATCAGCTGGTCCCCTAAGCACTGGTCCTAACTTTCTGTTTTAGAGTGACCTTTCTCAAGCAGAGTACCTATGTAGTCACCCTTGTGTGTGCTAGTAAGCTGTGTGTGTCTCCACAAACACACAGCAAATCAAGCTCATCCCCTCCCCCCTGGCCCTCCCTTCTCCAAGCTAGTAGATGAACAGTTGCTGGAGTCTACTTTGTCACTTGTGATCTTGTATTGGACAGGAAGTTCAGGGACAGGTTATTCTGGACATTGTATATTAATGCCAATAACTAAGGTATGCACCATACCGAGACTCAGAACTGCCCTGTAAAACTAATAATGTTTCCACTAAAGCAGTAATGGAGACAGTATTTTAATACCCAAACAACAAGGTATGTATTAGGACTGAGATTCATAAGCAATTAACCTTAATTAAAGTAGAAAAAGTGGTTGTTTTGGAGGCAGTATGGTACACCTATACACAGATTATGCATAGATACCGAGATTCCTAAATTCATCCGTGACCAATGATGCTTTCACTGAAGCTGTAATTTGGTTATATTAGAGGCAGTATAGCAATACTGAAAAAACAAGGTATGCACAGATACTGAGATACATAACTACCCCCCTGAAACAATAATGCTTTTGATAAAGCTCTAATTTGGTTATATTGGAGGTAGTATAATAATATGCATCATCTCTGAGATTCATAATCGCCTCCTGAACCAATGTTTATACGAAGCAGTAACTGGTTATTACTGAGATCGCACAGCAATACAAAATATGCAAATACACTAGGTATGTACAAATATTGAACCTCATGATTCAATGCTTTACTAAAGCAGTAAATTGGTTATTTCTGAGACAGCACAGTAATACCAATACATGAGGTATGCACAAATATTGAGATAACATTTCCATCATAAAAGACAATGATATTTTTACTAACAGTTTAACCCCTTCGTGACTGACGACGTACGTCGCCAGCATCGGGGCTGTTTAAACAGACTCCCGGCAGCTATTGCCGCCGGGAGTCTGTTTAAACTTGCTTTACAACAGAAGTGATTCTGTGTCCCGTAGAAGGGGCCCCCCCCCCCGTCCGGACACCACCGCCGTGCTTCCCGGGCTCCGATGCCCCTCCTACGGGCCCAGGAGCGGCTTCCTTGGTGTCCGCGGGGAGCTGGGGAGAAGGTCGACGAACTTCCGTTCATCGATCCCCTCCCCGTTCTATGGGACCGGGAGCGATGCAGATTGCATCACTTTCGGTCCCTGGTCTGTCAGTTCTAGGCTCCTGCAGCCCAGCTATAAGCTATTGAAGTGCGATCTGCACTTCAATAGCTTATTTCCAGTGTAAAGGTGACACTGGGGGTCTTTTGGACCCCCAGCATCACCTTAAAGAGGACCTGTCACCACCATCTGCTATTACATGGGGGGGCTTGCAAGCCCCCCCATGTGATAGCAGTCAAAGTAAAGTAAAAAAAAAAAAAAAAACAGTTTTTAAAATTAAAATGAAATAAAATAAATCTAATAATAATAAAAAAAAATTTAAAAGTCCCCCGCCCCCGCGAGCACGCGCGTCGCCACGTAAACACGCGTCGGGTGCGCCTACGCATGAAAACGACGAACGCGCTACACATGTTGGGTATCGCCGCGCACGCCGGAGTGAGAGCAATAATTCTAGGGCCAGTATTTTGGGGTATCTCTAAATTGATGACCTGTGGGGGCTTTTAAAGCGTCTTTTATTGACTTTTTGGGGTACTGCAGTTTTTCGCCGTTTCACGGTCGCACGCAATCTGTAAACTGGGCATGTTGGGTATCGTTTTACTCGTTGTAACCTCATCTTTTATATTTCATTAAAAAAATGGGTATTTTGTTGTGTTTTGGGGCATTTAATTAAATTTTTCACTAAATGTTGGGGTTTAATAAGGAGTTGCGCTAATATTGCGCAACATAAAAATTTGCAACTACCACCATTTTATTCTATAGGGTCTTGGCATTCAGAAAATATATAATGTTTGGGGGTTTTAAGTAATTTTCAGGCCTAAAATGTGGAATATAACATGGGTGCAAAAAATGAAAAAAAGGCCTCAGTCATGAAGGGGTTCATTTAAATATCTAATTAGTACAGAATACAATTGCTCCCAGCATATACCATACTGCTTACACAAAAGCAGAAAAATTATTAACTTGTAGATGATATAAATTATACAAGTGCCTAGAGAATGAAATCAGTTGCAAAAACACATACTGAGCCTAATTACGCTTTCACCAATGCAGTCAATTGTTTATCTTGCAGATTGTATAACTATCCTATTGCCTACAGATGATTATCTCCAATGTATGTATCAATTGTTCAAGTGAAGCAGACAAGATAAAGACTTCTAAAGGTGCCCATACACCTTACAATTATCTGCAGATTTTCTGTGGTCAGATGGAAAAAGTGATGAACAGATTGACCAGGTGGAGATTACTCCATGGGGAAACAAAAAATTGGAGACGGAAGCGCCACTACCTGGCGCAATAAATGTGGTAGAGCAGGGTGTAAGCATTGGTGATGTACTCACCTAAGGCTGGGTGAGCATTCGCTTGTAATCGTCGGATTGCGGTGAAGCGGATGGAGTGGAGTAGTGGTGGGAGTGGTCCCTCTTTTCCAGGGTGGCGTAGCGATTAAACCCAATAAGGCAGATGGAGACACAAAAGCGAGGGGGTGAGGTATGCAGTGGTGGGTGAAGAAGAGGTGGGCTTCTGTAACTCACCATGGGGATATTGAAGGGCCACTCTCAGCGATGACGGTGCGGCCAGAGTTGTGCCTGGGCGGTGGGCCGTGGGATGGTCCTCAGGACGATTGCTGGCACAGGTGTCCTCTGATGGCAGGTGCTGTGAAGAGGTGGAGCGACGTGGTGTCCTGGATGGGGGGACTGGAGAGCGATGGAGGCGCCGGAGTGACAGAGTGTTCAGCCGCCGTGGCTTTCTGACAGTCCGACGGAGCTGTGACCTGCAGGCGTTTGCTGGGGAAGCCTGTAGTGCGGGTGTTGCGGCACAAGCCGCGGGCGGTGTCTGTAGACGGGTGGACTGTAAGAGACACTCAGAGGATCAGTGAAGACCGGGCTGACGGCGACGCGTTTCGAAGGTGACGCGTTTCGAAGGTGAAACCTTCTTTTTCAAGCCGAAGTGAAGGAATGACGCTGGCGGGAAGCTGAGGTTTTGAACCCAGGGGAGGGGGAGTGGTCGGAGGCTGTGGGTGGAGTTGAGAGGGTGTGATTGGGCCATGAGGAAGTGGGTGGAGCTGAAGACCGGGCGTGGTGAAGGCGCGGCTTGGTGTAGTGAGAAAACACAGAGGCCGTGTGGAAAAAAGAGAGGGGGGAGTTTCGGAGAGGCAAGCAATGTAAAACACAATGTAAAAAACACACAACACTGAGAAATAGGTGGTGTTATCAAATGCCCAAGTAAGGGTTGAAGATGTGAAGTGGAAGATCGGGTATATGGTGACATATATAACGAGAATGGGTGGACATCGTCAAATGATGAAGAATGATTCAATGAATTCAATTGCATTAGATCTGTGTGCTAGTTGCAAGGGACGAAAGACAAAGGTGTGGAACGTGTTTTAGAGTTGGTGAACCAGGAAAACATGGAGGAGGGGGGGGTAAGTTGCACGGGCATTGTAGGCCGTAGATGACGTGGTCGTGGGCACAGGTGATGAATTGAGTGATTGTGAACTTGTTCCCTAAGTTGTCGTGGAAGTGTGATTGGCCGTGGGTGATGAATTGGCACGTGAGGCATAGACGTTTCTTACATTTGTGGACCCCTGTCCTGTTGTCGAACAGGAGTGTCTGTCTGAGTTTAGGTTGGAGGGAGCAAACTTTGCTAGGAGCCATTATATTTTTAACGCTGCGGGCTTTTTTTTAAATGACGGAAGGTTTGGGTGGGAGTAGTGGTCCCAGTTGAGGGTCGCATAGTAATAGGTGCCAATTTTTACGGAGGATGGCTTCAATGGCCTTGTAACTGTTATTGAATGGGGTAATGAAGCAGGCTGTTTTTTTGGGGTGTTCCTCGACTGGTTTCTTACGTGGTGGTTTGGGGACCATTATAATGAACTGATCCTGGGCTTTGGTAATGAGGTATTTTGGGTAGCCTTTTTCGAGAAAGGCTTTGTTGTGGCTTTGTTGTACATAATCCTCTTTATTGGTGCAATTCTTGCTGATCCTGCAAAATTGGCCTTTGGGGACATTGCGCTTCCAGATGGGGTGGTGGCAACTCTTGAAGTGGAGATATGAGTTGCCAGCAGTAGGTTTGAAGTGTGTTTTGGTGATGATTTTACCTTCGGAGTGTGTGAGTTCTAGGTCTAGGAAGACCAAGCTGCGCTGGTCGGTGACATGGGTGAAACTTAGACCCGAGGGGTTGGTGTTACAGTGTGCCACGAAGTCCTGGATAGTGTCCGGTGGGCCGTCCCAGATGATGGGAATGTCATCTATGTAACGGCCAAAAAAGATGAGGTGGCGGGCAAAAGGGTTGTTGTGCCAAATGTGGAATTCCTCCCAGAGTCCCATGGTCAGGTTTGCATAGCTTGGGGCGTAGTTGGCTCCCATGGCTGTGCCTTGGATCTGGAGGTAAAAATTCTCTAGGAAGGTAAAGTAGTTATGCTCAAGGGTGAACTTGGTGGAATTGAGGATGAATTGTGCCTGTTTATAGTGGACATCTGTTTGTTGGGATAGATCAGTGTTTTTCAACCTTTTTTGTGCAAAGGCACACTTTTTTCATGAAAAAAATCACGAGGCACACCACCATTAGAAAATGTTAAAAATTTTTACCTCTGTGCTGCTTGGCGTAGTGAGAAAACACTGAGGCCGTGTGGAAAAAAGAGAGGGGGGAGTTTCGGAGAGGCAAGCAATGTAAAACACAATGTAAAAAACACACAACACTGAGGAATAGGTGGTGTTGTTATCAAATGCCCAAGTAAGGGTTGAAGATGTGAAGTGGAAGATCGGGTATATGGTGACATATATAACGAGAATGGGGGGACATCGTCAAATGATGAAGAATGATTCAATGAATTGAATAAATTGAATTGCATTAGATCTGTGTGCTAGTTGCAAGGGACGAAAGACAAAGGTGTGGAACGTGTTTTAGAGTTGGTGAACCAGAAAAACAAGGGGGGGGAGGAGAACGCTGTATGATGGTGAAAGAGAGGGTGGAATTTAGATGATGGTGTTCAATTCTAATTCCTCGTTCAAACCATGGGGGGACAGCATGTTCAATTTGAAGATCCAGTATGTTTCTTGCTTGCAGAGGCGGTGGAATCTTTCGGCAGGTGGTAGTTTGTCCGGTATTTGTTCAATTGCAAACACTCTCAGGTGGGTTGTGTTTTTTCTGGTGTTTAAGGAGAAAGTGGCGTGGGACACTATGTTCGGTCGAACCATCTTCGATGAACCTCCTGTGTTCCCCAATTCGCTTGCGGAGGGGGCGGATGGAGCGGCCTATGTAGAGTAAGTTGCAAGGGCATTGTAGGCCGTAGATGACGTGGTCGTGGGCACAGGTGATGAATTGAGTGATTGTGAACTTGTTCCCTAAGTTGTCGTGGAAGTGTGATTGGCCATGGGTGATGAATTGGCACGTGAGGCATAGACGTTTCTTACATTTGTGGACCCCTGTCCTGTTGTCGAACAGTAGTGTCTGTCTGAGTTTAGGTTGGAGGGAGCAAACTTTGCTATGGGCCACTATATTTTTAATGCTGCGGGCTTTTTTAAAAATGACGGAAGGTTTGGGTGGGAGTAGTGGTCCCAGTTGAGGGTCGCATAGTAATAGGTGCCAATTTTTACGGAGGATGGCTTCAATGGCCTTGTAACTGTTATTGAATGGGGTAATGAAGCGGGCTGTTTTTTGGGGTGTTCCTCGACCGGTTTCTTAGGTGATGGTTTGGGGACCATTTTAATGAACTGATCCTGGGCTTTGGTAATGAGGTGTTTTGGGTAGCCTTTTTCGAGAAATTTGCTTTTCAGGATGTGGCTTTGTTGTACATAATCCTCTTTATTGGTGCAGTTCTTGCTGATCCTGCAAAATTGGCCTTTGGGGACATTGCGCTTACAGAGGGGGTGGTGGCAACTCTTGAAGTGGAGATATGAGTTGCCAGCAGTAGGTTTGAAGTGTGTTTTGGTGATGATTTTACCTTCGGAGTGTGTGAGTTCTAGGTCTAGGAAGACCAAGCTGCGCTGGTCGGTGACATGGGTGAAACTTAGACCCGAGGGGTTGGTGTTACAGTGTGCCACGAAGTCCTGGATAGTGTCCGGTGGGCCATCCCAGATTATGAGAATGTAATTTATGTAACGGCCAAAAAAGATGAGTTCCGTGACGTCACCGGATCTCCGACGGAAGACCCGGAAGCCGGCGGAGAGGTGAGTAACTTTGATCGATCAAAATAATTTTGATCGATCAAAGAAATTAACGATTTATTGATGGCACACCCGAAAATATCTCACGGCACACTAGTATGCCGCGGCACAGTGGTTGAAAAACGCTGGGATAGATAATGTTGTAGCGCTTGTAGGCCTACTTCATGAGGGATGGAAGTATAGAGTGAGCTAACGTCGAGGAAGACCCAATGGTATGAGGGTTCCCAGGAGTAAGGGCGTAAAGCTTCGATGAGATGCCCAGAGTCTCTAAGGTAGGACGGTAGTGTGGTAACGATAGGTTGTAAGAAGCTGTCCACATAGCGGGAAAGGCCACTGGTGAGGCTTTCAATACTGGATATTATGGGGCGGCCGGGAGGTGTGGTGCTGTTTTTGTGGATCTTGAGGGAGGAGAGGAATTGGGGTAAGGGGTCTGCATGTAGTTTTTTGTAGGTCTTGGTGTCAGACAAGAGGCGTAGGGCCTCTCCATCCACACAGTAAAGTGTAGATAGAGGAATCTGTTGCACCTTTTCCATCTGACCACAGAAAATCTGCAGATAATTGTAAGGTGTATGGCCAGCTTAAGTCTTTCACACCAAGGTGTACGTTTAATAAACCATGATAAAACTAGCTTTACCACGAGTTAACTTTACTCAGCAGATCACTTTGTTTTTTCTCGGCTGCTCAGAGGCTGTTTAATAACGTGTGAAAAGAAAACTTATCACACGAATTAGCTGTGAAAGGCAGTAATAAGTCATCATGGTGATCAGTAGAGAAAGTAATGCAGGGAATGTATTCTGAGCCGCACAATGACATCCTTTGTGATCATCTACAATCCTTGTGACGGGATCGTAGTTTACTCTGCCAAACCACCCGTTAACAAGATTATAAAGCACCTCTATAACAAATTGCAACAGTTATTTCTCTCTTAAAATTATGAAAAATGCTAAAAAGCAGGATTTACATGTTCCAATGTTGTCAGCATGTACCATTCCTAAATCATGAATAGAACTGCCGAACACACTGAAAAGGTGCTCCGCACTCAATTTACTAATGAAATCAAATCCAAATGTAATTAAAGCATGTACTCATGTAGATATTCACCAAATGTGACGAAACACCCCCTTCACCTTTGCCCGGTGACCGTAGCAATCGGGCCCCTTTTGCCCTGTCATTGTTCCACATAATTCCCATCTTTCTCCTTCCTCACACCTACACATATTATTTAATGTTTTTTAGGGATTAAAATGGCCTTTTATTTTATGTGACATATGCATCTGGCAATCCTTTTTTTTTTGGGGGGGGGGGGGGTTTTTTTTTTTTTGGGGGGGGGGGGGGTACACAAAAATGCCACCCGGGGACATTCCAAAATTATTACTTTTGACCCTACCAATGTCTGAATAATTATTGTTGCTAACAGAGTAATTCGTTATATATTTGAAAGGGTATATCATATGTCCGTTACAATTGGGGAACTTTGTAACTTGTTTCTTTTTTAAAAAGGTTTAACATTGTTCCACCCTGGAAACATATCTTGAAAAGGTTTACTTTTAAATAGAGGACACTCAGGGCTTGTTCACAAGCGCGCTCCAGGAGCAGAGCAGTTACAAACTGGATCAAAACTGTGTCCAATGTATTCCAATGGTATTTTGGGCTCTAGTTCACACCGCAGCGTTCAATTCCAGAGCATGTAAAAAAAACTGCAGCAAGCCCTATTTTTCCTGTTCTGTCTATAAAGGAAGTATGTTTATGACAAGTTCCTGAATCTTTGCTCATTGCTTCACGAGAAAAAGGCCTTTATCACCAGGTCTGACAGGGTGATAAATTGAGGGTACTTTTCACAATGCTTGTCCAGTGATAAAGCTGTTCTCTACTTTTCAACGTTTATTAAACAGGTACATTCCCATTACTCTGTGTACTTATCACAGGGATGAGAAGAGGTGAGATATTTCAGTTCCTACCTGACTTATCACGGTTTATTAAACACCATTTTATAGACTTTTCACTTTAATAAGGTGAGAAAAGTCTTTCCACTGCTTATCACACTAATTTCACAGTTTATTAAACGTACACCCTAGCGCGGAGCAGATGCAGAGCAGTAACAGAACGCATCAAAACTGCATCCAATGTATTCCATTGGTATTTTGAGCTCTTGCTCACACCAGAGCGCTCAGTCCCAAAACGCATGCAACCAAATGCCCTGGAACACAGTCAATTTTTCAAAAAAACAGCACGGAACGTGTCATAAACGCGTCAAAACACACTGCACTGCCTGTGCAGAAACTCATACACATCTGGTCTGCATTTGGTGTGAACAAGCACTAATACCGAGTCAACTTATTGCTAGGAACATATTGAAGCCTACAACTTCAAATAGCCACTGAAATATATTCCTGTATGTAATCTCTGTCCATGAGATATAAAACCATAGCAATCCAGTTAAAAACCTCCCATCATGAACTCTGAAAGCCCTGCACACTCTGCATTGCATCCAGAGCAATCCGTAAAGACCCCACACCTATGAGGCAGACACACCCAGGCAGCCACAATTGATGGCTCAGCTCAATCTGTGAGCAAATCAAGGGATGCCTAGTGCTTGCTATCATACAGAGGGACAAGATCTAACGCATATAGTGAGCTAAGAGTCAAATAACATCTTTAATAGGTTGTTCATATCTTCCCAGTAAGTGAAGCCTTGAGACTAAAGTAATCTCATCCAGCAATTCCTGTACTCTGGGACTTTGCATCTTTATGCTCCCATCTCTAAAACAGGCAAGTGAAACATAAGTGAAGTTCACTTAATAAGGGCTGAAAGAGGCTTACCCAGCCCCCACGGTGAAAGCAATCATAGCCTTCTAGCTTGGAAGCTCACAACAAGCTCACACCAGGTAGTAAATCATAGTTGCTACCAGCAACAGAAACACCCTTGAGGCACTGTGCTAGTGTAATCAGTCCAACTTCTGCACCCAGTCTGTCTGCAGCACTATGCAGAGTATTCGCATCGGAGCCTGTCAGAAAATAATACAGGCCCATATTAAAATATTACACTAAGGCTAGGAAAGGGTTATTACCCCAAACCATTGTCTCTCCTTGTGAATCCCCCTTGAACCAAAGGAGACTGGAGCAATAAACCTGGAGCAATAAACCTCCAGTACTCCTACACATTCCAATGTTTTTGGCAAAAAGAGTCTGTAAAGCAATTGTTACAGGACCTAGGTTTGTCTTGCTTGTACAGATAGGCTGTTGCCTATGACCCTGATGCAAGTACAAAAAACCATCCTAGGCTGATAACTCTCCTTATAAATCTCCACAACAAAAAGGAGGTTGCCAAAAAGTGTGAAATTGGAGAAAATCTCCAATACTCCTGCGCACCACACATTTATTCAGTGTAGGAAGGAGTAATCAGGTTGCATAATTGTCTGGGGTTGCTGCTTTGCAGATAAAAAACTTGTTTGCGCTGCAGCCCTTGTCTCCAATCAGCCACCCATGGGTGGAAATTACACATTCCAACCCTGTGTTAGCAAGAGGCACTACAACCCCCAGCAACCAACACCCAAAAGGAGGATAACCTACCAAGGGTCCCCCCACTGTGCAGGAGGAAGAAGACTTCCCTGAAGACTTCAAACCTACCTTTGAGCCATTAGTGTCCAAACTGCTGCCCTGAAGGAAGTGACACAACAGTGTCAGGCTGCATGGTGTAGCATTGCCGACCAGAGGAAGCCTGCTGGAACATTCAATGTCCATGACCACTGTGGTTCCGTCCCCCACCCACTGCACTTCCTACCTGGTGTCTGTGGATGTTGGCTCCAGGGTGTACTCACGACGCCATCGCATAGCTGTCCATTCAAGGAGGCCCAGGATGCTACTGAATATGAATATCCACAACACGACAGTATACCAAGGGAGCGTAGACGGCCATTCAAGCAGAGGATAAATCTGAGTCGAAAACATATGAGTAAGGGAAAGCTCTGCTAGAACCGATATGCACCTGGGGATGGTTGCTTTTCCTCAAGGCGGATAAGAAACCTCAGGGATAGATAGTTACATAGTTACATAGTATTTGAGGTTGAATAAAGACATTAGTCCATCAAATCCAACCTATTAGGATCTCATTCTAGGAGTACCCGTACCCCTGTATATTACGGTCCCTTAAGAAATCGTCCAAAAGTTTCTTGAACAATTCCACATTATTTGCTGAAATCACCGCCTGTGGCAGTGAGTTCCAGACCCTAATTGATCTTACTGTGAAGAACCCCCTTCGCCCCTTGTGCTGGAATTTTTTTTCCATCAATTTTAGGTGATGGCCTCTAGTTTTTGTAACAGAGTTAATTTTAAACTGTTTATCGCTAATGTTGCTACCACCATTAAACATTTTGTACATGGAAATCATATCCCCCCTTAATCTCCTCACCTCTAATGTGAACAGATGGGGAGGAAGGGTCCTATAAAAGCATAACCAGGAGGTTAATCCTAGGACAAGCCCAGCCATGTATCCCCCCTCTCACGGCAAAGCATGCCCTGGGAGGCCCCTGCAACTAGCACGCAGGTCTATGGAAAAAAATAACAAATGGTTGCAATGTTCCTGTTAGGTCGGAGGAAACACAGAAAACTGAGGTGTTTGGGCGGCACTGCCCCTTTTATTTTAATTGTGGATGATGTGTTTCCTGTTTTAGGTGGGCAGATTCTCTCTCTCTGATGCTGCCCTGGAAGATTCCTGGAAAAGAAGTTACCAGGTACCCAACTTGCTTTTTTCCCCCTATTGGAGCAAATTGAACCATGCTTTATAGGGGGGGGGGGGGTTGCCTTCCTCTGGACAACAGTGGGTAATTGTGGGCATTGCGTTCTGTTTAGGCTTTTCTTTAGGAGGAGACTGGACTATGAGTGCCAAGGACAGCTACTGTGAGGTCCCCAGAAGGCTGCCTGAGGTCCCCAGCACACGCAGGAACTCAGGCAGCCAAACTTGTTTAAAAATGTAAAGGGCCGGTATTGGCCTATAAAATTGGGGGGGCATTTTCACGAGTACCAGTACTCGTGAAAATGTCCTGTATCGGTGCATCCCAACCTAAAATATAGACTTCCAGGACATAAATGTATAGCCAAATCAGACACTTACCTTATGCATTGGTGGACCATATAGGATGATGCACAGAGGGGTGCTGCAGTAATATAATTTGCATCATTACATTATGAGTGCAAGGCACGATGTTAATGCCCTGCACTCACAGAATGTTGGCCTGGAAGATGACTTGGGGAAAATTATTTTCTGATCCCATAAAGCAATTGGATATGCCCTGGATCAACAATCTCTGGTGCTTAATATACCAATAGGAACTCAATATCCAATAATATTATGTGCATTTAGGAATACATCCAGATTTTTTTAATACAGTTAACTGAGCTAGCTAGAACTAGCTCCTGGGGCGAATCTGTTCCACATTTTCACAGCACTAACTGTGAAGAATCCTTTCTGTATGCAAAGGTTAAACCTCTTTTCCTCCAGATGCAAAGAGTGGCCCCTTGTCCTTTGCATTGAGCTTAAAGTGAATGATTTGGCACCATGCTCACTTTTGGACCATTTATGTATTTATACATAGTGATCATGTTCCCCCTTATTCGCCTCTTTTCCAGAGAAAACAAATTCAGGTCAGTTTATTTTTCCTCATAGCTGAGCTCATCCATGCCTCTCATGACTTTAGTTGCCCCATCACTGCACTTTCTCCAGTTTCACAACATCCGTTTTGTGAACTGGTGCCCAAAACTGAACTGCATATTCCAGATGAGGTCTTACTAATGCTTTGTACAGGGGCAGGATTATGTCTATCTCTGGAGTCTATCCCCCTTTTAATACAAGAAAGTATTTTGCTTGCTTTATATAATACATCCAGATTTTTTTAATACAGTTAACTGAGCTAGCTAGAACTAGCTCCTGGGGCGAATCTGTTCCACATTTTCACAGCACTAACTGTGAAGAATCCTTTCTGTATGCAAAGGTTAAACCTCTTTTCCTCCAGATGCAAAGAGTGGCCCCTTGTCCTTTGCATTGAGCTTAAAGTGAATGATTTGGCACCATGCTCACTTTTGGACCATTTATGTATTTATACATAGTGATCATGTTCCCCCTTATTCGCCTCTTTTCCAGAGAAAACAAATTCAGGTCAGTTTATTTTTCCTCATAGCTGAGCTCATCCATGCCTCTCATGACTTTAGTTGCCCCATCACTGCACTTTCTCCAGTTTCACAACATCCGTTTTGTGAACTGGTGCCCAAAACTGAACTGCATATTCCAGATGAGGTCTTACTAATGCTTTGTACAGGGGCAGGATTATGTCTATCTCTGGAGTCTATCCCCCTTTTAATACAAGAAAGTATTTTGCTTGCTTTATAAACTGCTGCTTGACATTGCATGCTATTATTCAGTCTATGATATACCAGAACACCCAGATCTTTCTCCTTCATTGACTCCCCCAAACATACTCCCCCCTAGAGCGTATGACGCATGCATATTTTTAGTCCCCAAGTGCATAACTTTACATTTATCAGTATTAAACCTAATTTGCCAAATAGATGCCCAATCATACAGTGCATTCAGATCTGCTTGTAAGTTGTAGACATCCTGTAAGGACTGTATTCCACTACATAACTTGGTGTCATCTGCAAACACAGAAATAGTACTTTTAATCCACAATTCTATGTCATTTATAAATAGGTTAAACAGTAAGGGGCCAAATACTGAACCTTGGAGGACACTACTAACAACCTCAGACCATTCAGAGTACGAATCATTGATCACCATTCAATGAATACGGTCTTTAAGCCAGTTTTCTACCCAATTAAAGATGGATACTCTATACCTACTGACCTTAACTTATACATTATCTCCATGTGGGGAACTGTGTCAAACGCTTTTGCAAAGTCCAAGTATACTATATCCAGAGCCATTCCTCTGTCCAATTTATCACTCACTCAAAAACAATTGTATTTGATCCTTGATCAAACTTACAAGTATCTTCCCAACTATTGAAGTTAAACTTACAGGTCTGTAATTACTTGGTAAAGACTTTGATCCCTTTTAAAATATAGGCACCACATTGGCCTTGCGCCATTCCGTCGATACCAAGCCAGTCATTAGAGAGTCTCTAAAAATTAGATACAATGACTTTGAAATTATACAGCTCAGTTCTTTGAGGACACGTGGGTGTAAGCCATCCGGTCCAGGTGCTTTGTTCACCTTAATTTTGTCCAACTGTTTCTGGACCACATCAATGGTCAGCCATTGTGGTTTACTAGAGGCAAAATTGTCATGCAATAAGTATATAAATGTCTGCCCTTTTACTGTTACAGCTGTGCCATTATGCCAGTCAATGTCAGGATAGTTAAAATCTCCCATTAATACTACTGCCCCCGCCTTTGCAGCCCTTTCCATCTGTGTAAGGAGCTAAATCACTATCTCTTCATTAACGCTGGGGTGCCTGTAACAAACTCCAACAATACCTTTGTGTTATGCATACCAGTATACAACTCTATCCATAACGCCTCAGCACCATCACACTCACCATCAACAAAGTCCTCTTTCACACTCAATTGCAAAAGGCTTTGTGATGGTTGTAAGGTGCGTGGCCAGCTTTAGTTAGGTTGAAAATAGACACAAGTCCATCAAGTTCAACCTATAGAGATAGGAGAAGTAGAAAAAAGAAAAACCTAAAACAGAACACTATGCCCACAGTTACCCACTGTTGATCCAGAGGAACGCAAAAAAAACCCTATTAAGCATAGTTCAACGTGCTCCAACAGGGGAAACAAATCCCTTCCTGATCCCATAAGGCAATCGGATATTCCCTGGACCAACAATCTCTGGTGCTTAATATACCTATAAGAAGTCCATATCCAATAATATTTTGTGCATTTAGGAATTCCTGCATAACCCCTCTCACTCCCAGCCTGACTCAGTTTCTCAAAGATTTTTCTAGCAAATTTCCCTAATGCTTCCAGCACCTATGTGAATCAATTTGCATTTTCGGCAGAACCTTGGCAGACCATACTCGAACCCCACCTGTAATGTGTTTATACACTAGACCCTTCATTTGGTGCCTTCCTTGACATTTTTTGCAGTATATGTAGTTAGCCATGGGATGCTTTACAGGTCCACGGCCGTGGTCCATCATTGGAGTCCTGACTGTGAAGATCCTAGTGGATATGCCCACCCGGGAGGGGGTAAATATCGGTTGGCATGTCCCCCACTGGCCTTTGTGCATCTATAGTAAAGACTAAAATCCTCCAGGTAAGCCCCAGTCAGCCCTCAAAGGTTCCCAATTGGTAGCTCCAGTACCCTACAGGGTTAAATCTGTGGCTCCGGGTCAACGTTGGCATCACACTTTTAGCGGTGTTTAAGTTTACAAAATTGAATTTGGCACCACTGTCTCCTATGGCACCTAGGGGTCATGAAATACGCCTGTGCAGCCACCTTACTGGGTATTGTGCTACACATGCGCCTGTCGTTTTCTCTTCTGGCACATACTTTTGGCTGGACACGCTTTTCCTGCTGTGACTCTGCACACACAGAGAAGAACCTTCAACCTTACACTCCTGTGCAACGCTGCTGTTTAGAAGCCTGGATCACCTTGCTGCCTAAAATGTCTAGGCAAGGGGTACTCTCTCACCTCTGGCTGTAAGTTTTGTGGGGGATGGACATTGTGGATCATGGTACTAGTGAGGGTTCTACCTCAGTTTGCGCATGTTTACATATACAACCGTCTGCAACAAAGGTCACATGTTTGGTGTTTAACAGAGTCTTTCTAAATGCCAAAACCTGCTAAATCCTTTCCTATTCACTCTCTTTTACAGCCTTTGCTATATGGTGTCAGCAATCGCCCTGAAAAGTTGTTCTATCCCCCTAAATCAGGGGTAGGCAACCTTGGCTCTCCAGCTGTGCTGAAACTACAAATCCCATAAGGCATTGCAAGCCACAGGCATGACAAGCCACAGAGGCAGAAGCATGATGGGGTTTGTAGTTTCAGCACAGCTAGAGAGCCACGGTTGCCTACCTCTGCCCTAAATGGTTTGTCCAGCAATATTCTATTGAGATTTTGGGTTCCTTAAGAAGTGGGCTTATAGTCCTTACTATAGACCGTGCTATCTCTTGTTTAAACAAGGCATTTACAGTCCTGTAGAGGATGTACCTATTTTCATGGACCACACAGACAAAAGGTTTGAAGTCCTCTTTAAGGCCTTATTTGCCCTTGCAAGTCTGCAGTTGCCTTTGTGACAGTAGGTCTTTGTTGGTCTGATATTTGATGTTCTTAAACAGCTAAAGTTTGCCTGGCGGATAATGTTCAGCAGATAACTTTGGCTCAAGTCTTGGTCTGCGGAGCTCCCCTGCAAGAAACACCTACACCTTCACTGGAGGGCACCTTTTGGTAAATCCTTGGATACTTGCATCAAGAAAGTCACAGGAGGGAAGAGTACCTTCTTGCCTTAGAACAAGAAGTCTATAACTCTTGTATTCAAGTATTCTGCTCCCTCCCTTAAGAAAAGTTCCTTTCAGCCTTGTCATTCAATATTCATCAGCCAATACAGATCCACAGAGCTTTGCATCTTGAACCTCCTGAAATCATTACTGGGGTCTTCCCATCACTTGGAGTACCTGAGCCTAGTCTTGGACATGAACCTGTCTAGGGGCCCTCTGCCCCCCAGAGAAGCTGCCATCTCCATTCTCACACTTGGAACACACGGTCCAGTAGACCTCCAAGTATTCACTTTTCTATTAAGGCCCTGGACCTGATGATGGTTGCCTCGTTTGAGGCAATTCACTATGCTCAGTTTCACTCCAGAGTGTTGTAGCTCAACCTCCTAGCTGCATTCCAGATAGCAAGCAATTGAGCTGCAAGTTTGAAAATGACTTGCTAAACTATTGCAGACTTGCCAAGCTTCACAATTTTGTTGCACAATTACAGCAAGTCTTCATTGCAAGTCTCCAAATCAACATGCTTTGCAGAAGTGCTGTACACTTGCAGAGCTCTTGCTAAGACCTGCAGGACTCTTGCTGTAGACTTGCCAAGCAAATTTGCTACAAATTCAAAAAGTGTCAACTAGAACTTGTGCTTCAAGTGTGAAAACTGGTAGACAGACTACTTCAGTCATAAGTGTCTGGATCCCCGGAAATTGTCCCTGCACCTGGAGGTGTTTCAAGACCACAGTTGCAGATGTGGGGTCACTGGACATGGTCTTCGGACATCTAGGTTCAACAACAATCTGTATAGGAGGCCAGAACCAGGGTTCCTTGAGCCTTTACGGTGGATGCCACGGTGAACAGTTCAGCCCGCTCTGAAAACTTTCCCTCTTCTGAAACTCTTGCCTTGGCTCTTCACAGAAAAAAGACAAAAGACATTCCGGTGATTCTCATTACTCACATTTTTATACTATTTAAACGGCTTTCAGACAAGATTCACACATTTTTCAAATTTGTAAATCTTGTTGGAAAAACATAATTAAAGCTCTAAATAATTAGATTTCTAAATGTTACATGTTGAAAGAAATTGCATATTAGGAGAAAAAGGAAAAATCCTACATCGCTCATATACCAAGTAGGTAAGGGTTAAATGTCAGTTTATTTTTGCTGTCTGTGTCCCATTGGGAATATTTCCCTGCACTTCCTGTCCCTAAGGCACAAAAGGGAGTGAGAGGAAAGCTCTTCAAATAAGGGGAATTTCCCCTTTAGACAGTAGAGTGGCACAGATGTTCCCAGTGGAATATTTATCCTCACCTCTTGTTCTGGTGACAACTGTAAAATGTTGTATTTTCCATCAGTTTCTGTCTCACTGATAGCGGTCACCAGAGCCAATGGAGAGGATGGATCTACCCAGCATGGACACAGAAAGCAGTAAAAACGTGGCAGGGGGTTCTACTTCAACTCTATGGAAAATTTTAAAAATAAAGATTTTAGCTATTATATACTCTTTAAGTGGACCTTTTTTTTTTTATGCAAGGTCCACGTTAAGCATTTCTGACTGGGTTGAACTTTAGCCTTCCATCACTGCTTCCATCGCCTTGCTATTGGCCACAAAGTATCGGGGGCACTCTTATGGGCAAAAAGGTGCAATATCTCTTACGGATTTGAATGACTCTCAACTACGAAAACACTGTGGCATGATTAGCAATTTGGAGTTACTTAGAGGAAGAAGGCCAAAATAAGTTGAATAAACTTCAAATGATTGTGACATGCGTTACCTTACGCAAGTTTTGTACAATAGACTGTCAGGAACCTATATTAATTCATACACAGATAGAGCAGTACATATGTAGCTAACTTTATTGAAACTGGCTAAATACATTTGTGTAAAGTAAAACTGTGACCAGGCTATAGACATTCAAATATTTACATATTCTTAACAAGCAGTGATTAACCTTTAAAGACACCCTGTCATCAGACCAATGTTTTGTGTCATAATTGTATTAGTGCTTTACTTGTACATACAGCTGTGTGAAAAAGTGTTGGCCCCTTTCCTGATTTTTCATTGTTTTGCACGTTTTTCACACTTCAATGTTTAGATCATCAAACAAATTTAAATATTAGTCAAAGATAACACAAGTAAACACAACATGCAGTTTTTAAAGGAAGGTTTTTATTAAGGGAAACCCAAATCCAAACCCACATGGCCCTGTGTGAAAAAGTGTTTGCCCCCTAAACCTAATAACTGGTTGGGCCACCCTTAGCAGCAAGAACTGCAATCAAGTGTTTGCGATAACTTGCAATGTGTCTGTTACAGCGCCGTGCAGGAATTTTGGTCCACTCATCTTTGCAGAATTGTTGTAATTCAGCCATATTGAAAGGCTTTCGAGCATGAACCGCCTTTTTAAGGTCATGCCACAGCATCTCAATAGGATTCAGGACTTTGACTAGGCCCCTCCAAAGTCTTCATTTTGTTTTTCTTCAGCCATTCAGAGGTGGACTTGCTGGTGTGTTTTGGATCATTGTCCTGCTGCAGAACCCAAGTTCGCTTCAGCTTGAGGACACGAGCAGATGGCCGCACATTATCCTTCAGGATTTTTTGGTAGACAGCAGAATTTTTGGTTCCATTTATCACAGCAAGTCTTCCAGGTCCTGAAGCAGCAAAACAGCCCCAGACCATCACACTACCACCACCATATTTTACTGTTGGTATGATGTTCTTTTTCTGAAATGCGGTGTTACTCTTACGCCAGATGTTATGGCACACACACCTTCCAAAAAGATCAACTTTTGTCTCGTCAGTCCACAGAGTATTTTCCCAAAAGTCTTGGGGATCATCAAGATGTTTTCTGGCATAACGGAGACGAGCTTTTATGTTCTTTTTGCTCAGCAGCGGTTTTCATCCTGGAACTCTGCCATGCAGGCCATTTTTGCCCAGTCTCTTTCTTATGGTGGAGTCATGAACACTGACCTGAACTGAGGCAAGTGAGGCCTGCAGTTCTTTGGATGTTGTTGTGGGGTCTTTTGTGACCTCTTGGATGAGTCGTCGCTGCGCTCTTGGGGTAATTTTGGTTGGCCGCCCACTCCTGGGAAGGTTCACCACTGTTCCATGTTTTCGCCATTTGTGGATAATGGCTCTCACTGTGGTTCGCTGGAGTCCCAAATCTTTAGAAATGGCTTTATAACCTTTTCCAGACTGATAGATCTCAATTACTTTCTTTCTCATTTGTTCCTGGATTTCTTTGGCTCTCGGCATGATGTGTAGCTTTTGAGGATCTTTTGGTCTACTTCACTTTGTCAGTCAAGTCTTAAGGTGCCCATACACCTTACGACCATCGCAAGACTTTTGTCTTGCGATGGTCGTAAGCTTATTGAAAGCTCGTACGATCTGCCCATCGTACTTGCGATCATCGAAAGCCCGCCCTGCTGAGGGGCGGGCTTCCGATCACTGCAAACGGGCAGTGTGCGCGTGCGCACACCGGCCCGTTCGGCAGTTGTCGAACAAGCAGGCCACTAACCCGCCGAGAATCGTCCGATTCTCGGCGGGTTTTCAAGCCATACAGTAAAAACGGTCTCACGCCTTCCATACACTGTACGATTATCGTACGATCGTGGGATTTCCCGCGATTCTCGTACGAGAATCGTACAGTGTATGGGCACCTTTTATTTAAGTGATTTCTTGATTGCGAACAGGTGTGGCAGTAATGAGGCCTGGGTGTGGCAAGAGAAATGAACTCAGGTGCGATAAACCAGAGTTAAGTTATGTTTTAACACTTTTTCACACAGGGCCATGTGGGTTTGGATTTTGTTTTCCCTTAATAATAAAAACCTTCCTTTAAAAACTGCATGTTGTGTTTACTTGTGTTATCTTTGACTAATATTTAAATTTGTTTGATGATCTGAAACATTGAAGTGTGACAAACGCGCAAAACAATTAAAAATCAGGAAGGGGGTTAACACTTTTTCACACAACTGTATATATATAGGAGGTTGAAACACAGATCCTCACAGCAATGGCCAATCTCTCTTAACCTTACTGTACACCCCAAGACAATAACTCTTGCCCCCTTCTCAGGACATCTCTGCCATTTATCACCTTCATGGGTACTCGTTTGTCTTGTACTACTCATAACCTGGCAAAAGTAAACCTGCCCACTGCAGGACCCGTATTGCTTCTCACAGGAAACTTTTTTCCCCATTTCATTTCGGCTTGGAGATACCTCTGCTGGCACAGCTGCCCAAACAGCAATTACAGCGGAACTCCCAAGTATGCAACCAGAAGAACATTCTACACTTTCCTGTCACCACACTGGCGTACATTTCCAAGGGGCATTTCAAAAGCCTCTTATGAGTGCTTGTCCGAGAGCAATGTCTATATTTCAGTCAGCGTCACACCAGACATATTACAATCAGGGCATTTACAAGGCATGGCATCTTTGAGGATATTAAGGGTACTCATAAGCATTGTTCTGTAAGCTCTTCCTGCTGTACAGCCTGTATAGAGTCTCACAGTAGCATGACTGCATGTGTCAATTGAGCTTTAAGTCCAACAAATGTTTACAAAACACTGACACTTTGTTTCATTCTGCTTTGAAAGGGTTTACATTTTCAACAGCTCTACCAGAAGCAGGTATGGGCTGTTTTAATTGGGAATCAAATTCTGTTTTGTCCATTGCCACTAGCAACACTAAGAGGGAAGGATTCTCAGCAATTTTCAGACCTTTCATTTAACACATTCTTAAGAGGCCCATTATTGCAGGTCTGCCTCAGAGCTCAGGGCTAACTTCTTCCATCTATGAGCTAAAATACTTAATTTAACTCTCCTGAAGTTTCCAAAAAAGTGGGACATTCTTCCCAAAACTAAAATTCTGTACTAGTGCAGGGCCTAGCCTGAAAATACACAGTACTCCACTACCCAGAATTTCTCTCTTCACTTTTGCTAAGGAGCAATGACCCACCTTACAGTATCTGCGAGCCAACTACAGACAGGGCAGTGTCTGCAGAGGGAATAGAAACAGATGAGTGGTTATCTCCTATGGCTACCTCACAAAACAGACTCATCTGTTATCGGATGCTGTTATCTCCTTACATGTGACATTTACTATAGGCAACCGGTTCTCTATCTTGACCTTTACTTGGTAAGGACCCTTATAACACAAGTTGCCAGTCTCTATTTCATTTTTGCACACTGGCACTTTTTCCAGTACCTCAATATTTTGCAACATAGACTTTAACCCTTTCATGAGTTACGAACAGGATTTCTGATGCTTTATGATTATCTTCCGGCCCTTCGATGTGGTAAGAGTTGTCTACTGCCTTAGCAAGTGCATGCTTGACTATAAGCTGACCAACAGCATCTTAGTTTGGCATAGCAGAAATCATTTACCTCACACCATTACATGAAGTGGCCTTTGACATCTCTGCTTCCTTAATATTGTTTTACAGTCTTCTGAGGTGCTGTCCATACACCATAATAACTGGAAACAAACCGGCAGTGGACTGTGGGACTTTCTGCATTGCCTTTACCAAACATTTCATTTTACACACAAACACAAATTTATATACAAACAGTTCTGTTCCATACACACAAAGACACAATCTTGCATTATACACGCAAAGTCGTGCTGTCTTGCACTATACATACAAATACACAGTCTTGCCCTATGCACACAAACATATACACCCATAGTCCTCACAATACACACACAGTTGTACACTATACACATAAACCACAGTCCTGCATTATACACACAATTTACACAAAATACACATATATAGACAGTGTGCACTAGACACATAAACAGATGCAATATGCATTATACACAAAATCTGCACTACACACAGAAATATATACACACAATCTGCACTGTACACATGCACCTCCATATTTACAGATAAAGCAAAAACATTCTACCCTATGCTTTAGCCTCTGTTTTGCAAAAAGAGGAAAGTGGGTGGAGGCTGCTTCTGCTGCTTTGTGCGGCTATTCTCCAAGGGCTGAAGCTCCAAACCATCAGGCAGAGCTGCTGCTTGAAAGGTCCAGCCCTGTGTGTACAGTGAAATAAAGGGCAATGGAAAAGCTCCTGGTGTCCCTTACAAAAGTTGTGGTCTCCCTAAACACTGGCCTTGACAACGGGCACAGTCGTGGGGTACAACTCTGGATTAAAGGTGGATATTGGTCCCATACAAAAAATGGCAAAGAATGGCGGGCACTGGCACTAATCAGACACTGGTTCTGACTTGCACTGATACTGGCTGTACAAACCCTTTTAATGGCCGATACATTTTCTGGCTGACACTTGTACTGGATAGTGCTGGTACTGGATGACAATGGTACTGGCTGTACAGGCACTGGTACTAGATAACACTGGTAATGGATGGTGCTGGTATTGGTACTGGATGACATAGGATCTGGCTGGCACTGGGACTGGATTGGATTGATGCTGACTGGCACAGGTACTGAAAAGGGAGAGCCAGTTGCTAACCCCAGCCATTGTTTGTATTTTGTTATGCTCTGATTGGTCACAGAAATCACGTGGTACGAAGCCAATCTGTACCATTATGTGATCTGCACTGTCCATTGACATCACACACAAAAATGCCATTTAAAAGCGGCATCCCACTCTAGGTGGTGCTGCGTGCAGTCGTAATTTAAAGGCTGGACAGAGCACCTCCCAGGGTGATTAAAGGAGTACATTTTGGTTGGTGTCTGGGTGACTTTGAGGCCACCTAACACCGTGGTATTGCCTCACAATGCCACAATATATATATATATATATTGTGTATATATAATGCGCACACACAAAATAGTTCACATTCATAAGTTCAGTTATTCAGTTAGCATATTAGTGATTGGGAGGATGAGGAACAATGTGCTTTGTGTATTGACATTGAGAAAAAAACGCAGACATGATAAAAAAAAAAAGAGGAGGTGGAGTTAGGACAGAAGGCGCACAAAGAAAAGTCTTAAGCTGCATAGCATACAGAACAATCATTTAATTATTTTCCAGTTTTCTAGAAATCCTCCCCAGGTTTTTTTCATTTAAGGAGAGTGGCAAACAGACTTTTCTCAGCTACAACTTGAAGGGTTATTGCTCAGCTAAAACGTTTTGTCTCATGGCTTAAAGAGAAACTCAAGTGGCTGATATAAAAGTTCTAATATTCAATGTTAAATTGTTACACATTTTCTTTTTTACTTAATTTGTCAATCTCCATCTTTCATCAAGCATAGGAAAGGTCACCTAAAGTCTGACAGTTCCACTGAGATTTTAAGAAATGTGCTTGTAAAGCTAAAGGGCACTAAAGGTTTATTTTATACAAATTTTCTTTATTACATTATGTTCAGTGCTAAAAACTTATATTTGATTGGGTAAATCTGAAATATTACCTAGTAATATTTCATAATGACACTTCCAGCCTGAAGGTGAAGCTTCATGGGCAGGGCCCTCCTTACCATCTTGTCTTGAATTGTATTGTGATTGTAATGTCTTCCTTACATTGTAAAGCGCTGCACAAACTGTTGGTGCTATATAAATCCTGTATAATAATAATAAGGGGTAGGGATGGACTCAAATCCCAGCAATACATTATACAGCAATGCAGAATGCCTTCAGCTTTAGAGGACTAGAAATCACAGTATTGCATTATACAGCAATGCAGAATACCATCAGCCATAGAGGACTACAAATTAGAGCAATACATTGTACATCAATGCAGAATTATATGAAGCTAGATACTCTGTGTTGCTCACCAGGGCTGTGCTGGGTCTCAGGAGGCTGTACGCAGTCTCACCAGGGTTGTCTGCGCGGTCTCACCAGGGCTGTGTCCAGTGTCTCAGGATATTGTGCAGGGTCTCCTGGGTGTGGGTGGTAGGAAGGAGGAGATGTGCAGCCGGCACTGTATACAGGCACCGCGAGGTTCCCACAAGGTCCCCAGCAAGCCAGGACCTTACAGTAGCCAAATTTATTTAAAAATGTACAGTGCCAATATCGGTGCTTAGTATCGGGGCATTTTTGTGAGTACGGCACCGATATCAGTGCATCCCTAATGAGGAATATTTCTCCATCTACTGTGCTAAAAATAGATCTTGATTACAAACACCCTCCTTCTCAAATGATGACACCTCTCCCTCTCATTTTCTTTGTACTGCAGTCACATGATTAGGGCAACTTCCCAATAAACAGCAATTAAAACCTAACGGAACGTAAATTTTCCCCTCATTTCCTGATATTTCTGACACTCATCACCTGGACAGAGGATATGTTTTCAGTGGTGTCTTTGTTTCTGTTGAGGATTTTCTCCTTCTTTTACGAACTCCCTGACACCTGTCAAGATAGGAAGTGGCGGGGATGTCAAGGCCTGTTCCTTCCAGTTGAGGAGATATCTCCCAAATATCAATGCATGCTTGTAATCTAAGCTATTGCAGCACCTGGTAATGATGTTTGTTCAGTAAAGGTTTTATATAAACAAATTAAAAATCTTTCCAATACTTTTTTTGTTTTTTGCACACGTTATAATCCACATTGTTGGCCTGAAAATTACTTAAAACCCCCAAGAACTATATATTTCCTGAAAGCACAGACCCTCTAGAGTAAAATGTTGGCTGTTGCAAATTTTTATGTTGCATTATATTAACTAAACTCTTTATCGAACCCAAAATTTCAGTAAAAATGACACTTAGGTTAATTTTATTGCCCCAAAACACAATATAATATCCATATTTAAAAAAAGTATAAAATATGAAGTTATGCTGAGTAAATAGATACCCAACATGCCAAGCTTAAAAATTGTGTGCGCCCGTGCATAGTGACCAAATACAGTATACCAAATAGGCGAGACTTTATAAGCCCATACAGGTCATCAGTTTAACTGTTACAAGCCCCCCATGTGATGGCATATTAGGTGGTGACAGGTACTCTTTAAAGGAGAATTAGGGGGTTAGTGAATTATAGCCGACGTGTGAAGCTGTCACACTCCATTGATCTGGAACTGAGCGATAACATAATGCTGATCGCTTAGTTCCCGATCATTTCCCTGCAGGGAGTGGTGACTGTCATTCACCACTCCGTGCAGGGATTCACACCTCCCCTCTCCGTTCCTTCAGCACTGACTGGAGGATTGGATGGGGGAGGGGACAGGCACAGCTCTCTAGGGGTAGAGGCAGAGCCAGAGCCAGCTGTCAATCAGGCAGCGGGGTGGATCCCAACAGTATTGTCGGGATCTGTCCTGGCTGCAGCGTGGCTCTGCACTATCAGCATATAGCGGGCAATAGCATTAGTATATGTCCTCCTGTGACCCTAAAAAGAACTATGTCGAAAAAGGTTGGGCCATAGTTCTCTTTTAAGGTGACATTAGGGGTCTATTAGACCCCTAATGTCACCTTCCACAGTAAAGAAGCTATTCAAGCGCAGATAAGCTGAGGGACTTGAAATGATGCGATCAGCATCACTTCCAGCCCCATTCAGCAGGGAGGAGATCGGAAAACAGATGTTTGCCTGTCTCTTTCCCCTCTACCCACCAACACCCGTGATGCCGGTCCTGGGGTAGTGAAACCCAGGAAGCAAGGTGAGGGTGTTAGTCCGGGG